>NC_142840.1:0-303030 GCF_061612785.1 Hesperophylax consimilis | reverse complement strand
CATTAGCAATAGCGAACCATTGCTGGGACCACTAGTATAAAGAAAGACATTAGCAATAGCGAACCATTGCTGGGACCACTAGTATAAAGAAAGACATTAGCAATAGCGAACCATTGCTGGGACCACTAGTATAAAGAAAGACATTAGCAATAGCGAACCATTGCTGGGACCACTAGTATAAAGAAAGACATTAGCAATAGCGAACCATTGCTGGGACCACTAGTATAAAGAAAGACATTAGCAATAGCGAACCATTGCTGGGACCACTAGTATAAAGAAAGACATTAGCAATAGCGAACCATTGCTGGGACCACTAGTATAAAGAAAGACATTAGCAATAGCGAACCATTGCTGGGACCACTAGTATAAAGAAAGAAATTAGCAATAGCGAACCATTGCTGGGACCACTAGTATAAAAAAAAGGAATGTTAATTTTTAAACGACCAATTTACCGTGGAACAAAAATTTGTCATGTATAAATTTTTCATACACAAAAATTTAATTTATATTTAATTTTATTTTATTATTGTATTAACTTTTTATAGGAAAAATAAAAAAAAACCACTGCGATAAAATGATTACTACTTATGGTCAATTTGTATATCAAAAACAGTCCAAATAAATTAATTACCTGGTTATTAATATAAACCATATATTTTATGAAACCTTTTTTTTATTTCAAATACGGTATTATTCAATTTGTCCATTGACGATTTTGTGGCGATACACTGATTATATTGGGCAAAAAATACCGAACAAATAGAAAACATTTTTTTTTTGGACTTTCCATTATAGAGGGTACAATCTACAGTATTTCTTTCTTAGCTCGCCCGGTCAGTAGTATTGCTTTCAGCTTCCCCATGACTATTTACCTCATTCCTCTCGCTCTTAATGAATGTAAGTAATTTGAAATAACAATCAATAAACGGTATTTATTATTTTCATTACCTATTTTTTTCACCCTTATTCTTCCAGGCAGGAGATTCTCCTTCATGCGCCACTCCTTTATCCTAACTCCGGCTACAAAGTCCCTAGGACTTTACTATGACAATCGGATCAGAATGTACTCCGAGAGGCGAGTGTCCTTTCTGCATGCAGTGGTTGGAGCCTCTACTCCGATGCCGTACCTCCGACTCAAAGTCAGGCGGCAACATCTCATTGATGATGCGCTCATTGAGGTAAATATTTCATGTTCATCCTCGGAGACAACGCATGCTCTACGAGCTCTGTTATATTATGCAAGTTGCAACTTGTTCCAGCTTGAGATGGTGGCCATGGAGCGCGTGCTGGACCTGAAGAAGCAGCTGGTGGTGGAGTTCGAGGGTGAGCAGGGGGTGGACGAGGGGGGAGTTAGCAAGGAGTTCTTCCAGCTCATCGTGGAGGAGATCTTCAACGCAGACTATGGCATGTTCACGCTCCAGCCTGACACTTGTACCATGTGGTGAGGCACTTTCCATTACCTGACGCATACCTTTTGCCTATACTATAAGGTTAACCTCATGTTTGGGCTGGGAAGACATATCATCCGAGCAAGGTTAATATGCTATCAAATTAAGATTATTACCCATTTTGTTTTCAGGTTCAATCCGACGTCGTTTGAAACAGAGGCTCAATTCACCCTGATTGGCATTGTCCTGGGGCTCGCCATTTACAATAACATCATTTTGGCAGTGAACTTCCCCATGGTGGTTTATAGAAAGCTGATGGGCAAAAAAGGCTCCTTTGAAGATCTCGCCGACTGGAATCCGGTTAGTTTTTTGTTGTTTTCTTAAATATATTTTTATCAATTTTTTTTTTTTTAAAGTGTTTATTATATGGGATTTTTATTTTGGAAATTTGTAAAAATAAAAGTGTAAAAATAATTATAATTTTGAAGAATGATATGAAGACTCTTTTTTAATTCTGAATTTAAAATTTGCCAATGTGCCAGCAATGTTAACAGCAATGTCAATGTTAACAATTAAATAAATACTTCTTACCAAAGAATACCAATAAAAATTAGAAAGATCGCGGAACAATTTATTTGATGTCTACAGTCTGCAGGAGAGCCGGTGGTATACGCAGCTAGATTATACACCGCTAGATTATACACCGCTAGATTATACACCGCTAGATTATACACCGCTTGATATTTGGCCTCTATAAATGTAAAGCCCAGGTAAATAGATGGAGAAAGGAGCATACCTTAAATCTTTGCAATCATCTAACAAGGCTAGAAAATAATTTGTAACTTGTAACATGTGCATCTGTTATGTGGTGAGTCACTGTGGTATTTCAAATGTTTCACACGGCCTAAAATATGTTAACACATTGTAGTCGGGCGCTTCAAACAATAGACTCTAGCCTATAGCGGGTGTTTTTCGCGAATAGCGCAAAAATATATCGCTTCACCAGAATGGGCAGACAAATTATTGGCGAATATTTCCTCATCACTTTCGTTATTATCTGAAGACATTTTTGAAGGGTAAAAGAAAATATCAATTAAATAAATTCCACTAAAAAAACACGTCTGTTTTGTAACTCTGTATATCATAACTAAAGCATGTGTATATTAGCGCCACTCATTCAGGAAATGATTATTGTAAAAACATCCTCGGGATTATCTCATAAGAGAGGTCCAATGAATTTATAACACGTCATAAAAATATAATAGGTACTCATATTCCCAGTACAACTAACAAACAATCTTTGAAATTTAACATGATAAAATTGCCTAATTATTGCAAGAGTATGTGTGTACATAAAAGAAACAACGGCTTATCTTTTTTTGTTATATGTGTGTGTAGTTTGTAATGTCTTTAAGCGTTTAGATTAAATAGTCACGGGAAATAATAATACAGTAGAACCTCGTTAATTCGAAATCCAGCGGACATCAAAAATCAAATTTCGAATTAACGAATTCCCACGTAATTCGAAATTTTATGAACAAAAAAAAAAAAAAAAAACGCCGAAAATCGATTTTCTCGGCCGCCTCTTCAAATCCGGGTGGTATTTTAGTTGTAAATTCGTATTAATACCAATTATTTCTTTATTTTCGCGGTCGATTACCGTAGCGGCCGGCCCTGTAAATTCAGATATTCGTAAAAATGCTATATATTTACGCGTAAATCGAGATTTTGCTGCCGATTTCGGTCGCGCCCTACCCTTTAAATTGAGATATTCGTAAAAATACGATATATTTCCGCGTAAATCAAGATTTCGCGGTAATTTTCCGTCGCGGCTGGCCGTTTATTTCAAATATCTGAATTTAAATTCGTAAAAATACGATATATTTTCGCGTAAAACGAGAATTCGTGGCCGTATTCCGTCGCGCTCTTTAAATTCAGATATTCGAAATAAATTCGCAAAAATACGATATATTTCCGTGTAAATCGAGAATACGCGGCCGATTTCCGTCGCGGCCGACCCTTTAAATTCAGATATTTGGTGTAAACTCGTAAAACTACGACATATATCCGCGTAAAACGTATTTTCTCGGCCCTTCAAAATAGGATATTCGAAATAAATTTGAAAAAGTTCGACATTCCAGTGTAAATCGATTCAGATTTAAAATAATAATAATACTAATTAGGACGATGTATAACCACGTAAAAATACATTTTTCGGCGTTTTACCGCCACGGCTGACTTTTAGATTCAGATTTACGAAATATTATGATTTATTTTCGCAAAAATCAAATTTTTTCGAATTACACGAACAAATTTTCGTGTGCGGACAAAAATAAATTTCGAATTACGAATTAACGAATTTCGAATTAAAAAAAAATTTGTATGAAAAAATTTTTCTGCGGAAATTTTTTTTGCGAAAATTTTGAATTACGCGTTTTTTCGAATTATCGGGGTTCGAATTAACGGGGTTCTACTGTAATAATTTTCCTTCCTCGCCTTTGAAGTGGAGCCGGCGTAAAGGGTATTTTTACCCGTCCCACCGATAACCACCAGTCGGCCGCGCGGGTAAAAATACCATTCCTGCTCATAGTGTGTTAAGAAATTACATCATTATAGATAATAAAAATGATTTCTTTTTACAATGCTGTTGGATTATTCCGCGCAGTAATATTAATTCATTTACGATCTAATATTTTAAAATGTATCAATACTTCACAGAACACCAATGAATACTTTGCAAAGAACTACAAAGTGTAGCCGTACGAAGCAGCTTTACAAACGGTGACTTTTTCCACACTTACCAACCTCTCTAGGAATGCTTCGAAATAATATTATAGCACCGTCTTGACAATAATAAAGCTTCGTTTGACAACGTGGGGTTTGGGAAACAGCCGCGAGAGTTGTAAACGACATGTCTTTTTGTCTATTTATTATTTTCTGTTTGAAATTCACTGTACATGAAGTTTGGGAAACAGAGAAAAGGAATTTTATTTTACTTTACTATTATTTATATGTATCACTTAATATTTATATTACAAGAATATTTTTAATCAAGGCGTTTGGAAATCAAACACTTAAAAACACGTCTAAAAACTTTTGGTGCAGCAGAAAAATCTAATCATCTACTGCAGATGGATTACCTACATAAAATGGATTTCAGCTAACTTAACATTGTCTGCAAAATACAAAAAAAATCACATATCATTTTTGCAGAAAAATAACATCGCTTTTTCCAAAAAAATAATGCAAGTTTTCAGGTCCCCTGTAGGTATCCCTTGTGTATGGGTACTATATATTTCAGGTCCCCTGTAGGTATCCCTTGTGTATGGGTACTATATATTTTCGGTCCCCTTTAGGTATCCCTTGTGTATGGGTACTATATATTTTCGGTCCCCTTTAGGTATCCCTTGTGTATGGGTACTATATATTTTCGGTCCCCTTTAGGTATCCCTTGTGTATGGGTACTATATATTTTCGGTCCCCTTTAGGTATCCCTTGTGTATGGGTACTATATATTTCAGGTCCCCTGTAGGTATCCCTTGTGTATGGGTACTATATATTTTCGGTCCCCTTTAGGAATCCCTTGTGTATGGGTACTATATATTTTCGGTCCCCTTTAGGTATCCCCTGTGTATGGGTACTATATATTTTCGGTCCCCTTTAGGTATCCCTTGTGTATGGGTACTATATATTTTCGGTCCCCTTTAGGAATCCCTTGTGTATGGGTACTATATATTTTCGGTCCCCTTTAGGTATCCCTTGTGTATGGGTACTATATATTTTCGGTCCCCTTTAGGTATCCCTTGTGTATGGGTACTATATATTTTCGGTCCCCTTTAGGTATCCCTTGTGTATGGGTACTATATATTTTTACAATGAAGCGATTTTGAGCAGAGTTACTTCCTTCCTTTTTAGTGTGGTTTTTCTTTCAGATTTTGTACAGCGGTTTGAAGAATCTATTGGACCATACGGGAGATGACATGCAAGAAGTTTTTGTTCAGACGTTTAGGATTTGCTATCAAGATGTTTTTGGAAATAATATCTTTCACGAACTCAAAGAAAATGGCGATCAAATCTTCGTAACTCAAGAAAATAAACAGGTGCATTTTTTACATTCTTAAAAAATAACAACAAATTACTGTTAAAAATAATTCTTAAGACTAATGAAAACATATGGAGGATTTACACCGAGTCATTTTTGTGAAATCAAGTCATTATCCAAATACTGTCATGGTCTGACTATTCATATCTAATTACTAAAGTATTTTTATTTCTAGGAATTTGTGGACATGTACGCCGACTTTCTGATGAACAAATCGGTGGATTGCCAATTCAAGGCATTCAGAAGAGGCTTCATCATGGTCACTGGAGAGAGTCCTCTGTCTCTGCTCTTCAGGCCGGAAGAAATTGAGCAACTGGTCTGCGGAAGCAAGGTACATAATAAGTTAAGGATGATTATATTGAGGGAACCGTACTGTCGACAGATTATTTGAGAGTGAGCTGTTTTACTTTGCTGTTTGCAGAACTTTGACTTCAACGAACTCCAAATGGCCACTGAGTATGACGGGGGTTACACGGCCGACTCTCAGATCATCAAGGACTTCTGGCTCATAGTGCACGAGCTGCCCCTGGAAGACAAGAGGAAACTGTTGCAGTTCGCCACGGGTTCCGACCGAGTCCCCGTGGGCGGCCTCATCCGACTGAAGCTGATTATAGCGCGCAACGGCCCCGACTCTGACCGCCTCCCCACCGCCCACACCTGCTTTAACGTCCTCTTACTCCCTGAGTACCAAACTAAAGAAAAACTCAATGATAGACTGCTAAAAGCCATTAATTATGCCAAAGGATTTGGTATGTTATAAGTTTTATCCACACATTGACAATTGGTGAAATCCGAACAAAGAATATTAAATTAATGTTTGTGCATTGTTAGGATTATGTGAATTTGGTTTTTCTTTTCATTAAAATGAAGTTAACTTAGGGATCTGAATTTTTGCATTTGTGATAATTGAATTTGTAAAATGATATTTGCGGTTTAATGAAATTGGTAATTCCACAAATGCAGCTGTTGGGTTGCGAGCAGCCATGCCACGCACACGGATGTCACAACAGTTTTCTTGCGAACACGTATCATTGGGAAAGTGCCACATACACTATGTCGTCTGTTTAAAGAGTTCATTAAGCAACACAAATCTTGTTAAAAAAAATAACCTATATATATAATTACATCCCAAAAATTCAGGTTCCGATCTCACAAATGTATGGTTCTAATATCATATATAATACCTACATAATAATAATAATTATTATTGCTCTTGGTTGAATATTATATTGTTTTTAATTAATTGAGTCATTAGATGATTTCCATGCGCCATTTGTAAAATTACCAAATCTTGTTTACCTCTCCTGTTCCTCGATGGTACTGTGTTATTTAACTACTGGGTGTACTGGGTGTACTGGGTGTACTGGGTGCCCCACGAGGGTTGCTGAATGTACTAGGTGAAGGTGCCTGCAGTTTAGTGAATTGATGAACAGTGTGTTTCCTTGCTCTCTCCCTGTTCACACACACATACATAGATAGATGGCGTGAGTCCTCTCCTCAGATGTTCACTTGTTATAACAAGTACTGCTGTGAGTGCAGTCGGCTTTGTGGCGATACATCCACTCCCGATAGATGCTTGTGCCTTGTTAAATGTTCTACCGACTCTCCCCCGCTCCTACGTGGGCATCCTCTGCATATCCGTGTGAATGGAGAAAAAAGGCTGCCTCATTTGTACAAAAAGGCGGCCCCGCCAGTTACAAATATGTATATGTATTACATTTGGTGCTTCTCACTAGTGTTGGTTTTTTGGAATTATCGTGTCAAATTAATTTGTCGGTCTAACTGCTAAGATCATGAAAATAGAAATTATAATAAGTAAGCATTTTAACACGGCAGACTAAGCAATATTTTGTGAATTGATAATGTTAAAGCATAATATAGCAATTTTTTACAAGATGAATTTATATTTAAATTACAAAAAATATTATTAATTTAAATAAATCTGTGCCAGTATCTACTTCTTTGTTCACATTCACATAAAATAAAGAAAATGACACCTTCCCTACTGAGGTGAGGTGAGCACTCCAAATCTTGTCAACATGATACACTGCAATCGTCTAACGCAATTCATATTTATTATTCAATAAATATTATTCAGTTTTGTGAGTTGCTTAATAAATCTGTCAATATTACACATATTTGGTGCCAGAAACCTGCATTTGCAGTGTTTAAGAATCCTGTCCATGCACGGAACAAAGCCCTGCAATTGCAGTGTCTTCCTCATACATTCATTTTGCCTCAACTGGGTTAGTTTTAAAAATAATAGACTGTCAGGCTGGGAATATGTCCCAAAAAGACTACATGTGTTGGTTGTCTGGGAAGAATATATCCCAAAGGGTTAAATTAAATGAGTTTTATCTACTACCTGCAGCAATCCGCACATTTGTAAGTTGTACATTTGTCGAAATAACATAAAGTAAAACTCATTGATTTTAGAATTTTATTATAAGTTTAAAATTACATAGGTACTTTCTGCAAGTTTTATACATAACAAAATAGGTCTATTGACGAAATTATTGAAAAAGTACAATTTTAAATGAACAAGCCTTTGATCTTAATTGAAAAATGTATTCAAACATAAATCTTTCCATGAATATCCATCTCTAAAATGCATCAGAGGTTTGAGAAGGAAACTTTTGTAAATACATTTTTTTTTAATTTGACTTCATTATCAACTCCCAAACCCACAATAATCAAAAACCAGATAAGGCTTATTTTATGGAATTTAATTAGATAATTATGTGTGTTATTTTATTTTCAAATTTATTTCTTCAGAATCATTTTATCACCCCTTCAATTTAATATGTCATTAATGAAATTCCAATTAATGGTTCCAAATTAGCACTGAACCAACTATACATTGATTTTCAGTTAAAGATTATGGCATTACTTGATCTCTACGTCTAGAGTTCGAACTAGTTGGACGAACCTTGAGTGCAAATGAGAAGGATTGTGAACTACAAAGTCCGCTTGCCGATTGGTTTTAGTATTTATAAGAAAAACAAAGTTTTGTAAAAATTGTAATTAAAATTTGATGTATGTGTAATACGTAATGTATTAAAAAAAAAGAAAAGTATGTAATGACGAAAACATTTTGATATAACTATAATATACTGCATAAAGAAAAAATATGCATTGAACAATAACTTACGTTTGTTCGCAGAAACTCGTTCGCCAAGAGGTTAAATACATAATGTCCCTTATTTCAAAATCACATCATTGAAAATATTGATATTTTGTTCAAAAACTGCATTGATTCAGTAAAATATATCGACTTTTTGTATTATTATTTATAATAAAATACAAAATGGTTTTCTTCTCATGACGAGTTAAAACAATAAAGCATAATTAAAATGTACCAACCTTAAGTTTTCACAAATTGATTTATGTATTCTGCTTTGAATTGTTTTATATTTCTCCACACCGTATGTATTTCTAACAATATTTTATATTATTTTTAATTTTTATTGAAAATTCACAAAGTTTAATATCCTGGTCCTAATTTTTTAACAAAAATTGTAAATATATTTCACTCCCACATTTAGCTTATTGAAATAATTATATTGTTTTCCAAAATCCTAGATTACTTTTCTATTTCTAAGTTAATCATTATTTGTTGAAATTTACAGTCGATTGCTTTAATTATTAATTTTAATTTGTAGCCTATTTGCAAATGTAAAAAATATATTTATCAAAAAAACTAAACCGTATTTTTAATTCATAATTCGTAATATGAATTGGTCATTTCTACGACGTATTCAACGACTCAACAGCTGTGGATTGGTTTGCCCACCTCTATGTTTCCTACCTCCTACAACACAGGTCTCGAGACCCTCCTTCCTCTCCTCAAAAAGAGCCCTCACACACTATCCCCAAAAATGGCATTATACAGGCTATATCTCTCATCTTTATTATTTTTTTTTATGTTTTTTGGACACCTATGATTGAATGATAATATAATATAATTCCATATTATCATTATATTATATTAATATTATTATAATTAATTTTAAACTTCCGATTTTGTTGTCCGGGTTAAATCTTCCCCAAAGGAAAAACTTAACCCTTCCACACACTTTTCCACAAATGCTCATCTAGTCAATTAACATTATGTAAGTGCATTATATAAGCAAAATAAATACAAAACAATACAAGAACAACACGTCAACTCACCAGAGATCAAATGGGAAAATAATTCACCGACTCCAGATATTTTCATATCAGAGGGTTCGGCTCGGTAGAACTTCTAACAGGGCCTATAAATCCTACTGATCCCTCAACATAAATATTTAAAAAATCTTTTGTTATCCTACATGTATTCAAAATGACCGACTTTTGCATCTTTATATATAATTTTTTTGATAGATCTAATACGCCTACATTTTTAATATTATCATTCTTATAATATATTAATATTATCATACAATCATAGGTGTCCAAAAAAACATAAAAAAAACTTATTATTTACCATTTTTCATTAAGAAACAAGAAACACCTAAAGAAATAAACATAATTATCCACTCTGTGAAAAATACAGAAAATATGTACAAACATAGAAAGCAAGACCGATATTAAGTACTTAGGCATAACAATAGACCAGCGTTTAAAATGGTCCCCACATATAAATAAGGAAACTAACATAAATATTTAGATGTTTAAGAGATATAGCGAAAAATTACTTAGAAGCACATACTTTGCTCCCTATCAATCAATTATACAATAGAGCTTTATAGGATGGGGCGGTACCAGAGATGTGCAAAATGGGTACACAAAACCATTTGAAATGCAAAATGGAAATGGGTCAAAACTTTTCCATTTGAAAATGCAAAATGCAAAATGGTTAGAAAAGCATTTCAAATGCAAAATGCAAAATATCTATTTTCAAAATGCATTGAAAATGAAAAATGGTTTCTCATGTCAAACAATTAAAATAATTATAGAATTTTAAAACAATTTTGTCATTTAATAATGGACATCAATGTAGAACAAACATATTACATGATGGTAAATCCAAAAACACCACGACTACAGAATATGAAACCACAAAAAAAAATTGTGCGGGACCAATGTTGCCAACGTAAAAACATAGAAAGTTCTATCTAACATTTAATATTACAGCGTCATGCAGTGGCGGATTAACCCTAAGGCAAAGTAGGCACGTGCCTAGGGGCGCCAGTTACAAAGGGGCGCCGGCGGGCGCCCCTAGAATGAAAAAAAAAAAATATATATTTAAACTTAATTTTGTAAGTAAGTATGCACCTGCTTACACAATATTAAAGATTATTTACTTCTGTAGAGATGCAGAGCTTCCAAAGCATACTTGCCTTCTTGATTATTCCTCCATGCCTCCATCGCATGATTTTTTAATAGAAGACCGCTCGCTCGTGGATTCGTTCGCGGGCGTTGCTAGATTGCAGGGCAAAGGGCGCAGCGGGGGCAGGGGCTAAGCGGCCGGCACCGGACTTCCGAACGGATGACGGGGTGACAGTCACACTCATCACTTTCAGCTTGGATGTCGCCGGTTACGCGCGCTTCTATTGATTACGTACTCGCAGCGGTATTTGTGTGAATTAATTAGTACATTGCGTTTTAGTTCAATACCCAAATAATGAGTGAATTGAAGAAGAAACCTAGTGGTGCAGCTTATAAAAGGAAGGCTAAGGAAAAAGAAGAAAAAAATCAAAATATTATTTTTTTATTTATTTATTTATTTTATTTATTGTTTGAAACATTTACAGAGTGTTAACAATTATTACATTTATATTATTTCGGTGGGAATGTGCACAGATATTAACACCCCAATTAAAAATGTTCACAGCATGCGTAAACAAGGTTTAGTTATAAAGCATACGAAACATATTGAGACATTTTTTTCTAAATTAAAAAGTGATGATTCGGAATTTTCTAACGCAATTCACAGTGCGTCTTCTACCGAGTCTATTCAATGTGAAATTCCTACTAGTTCTAAACAACACGATTTGTCCATGCTGCCTACTCCGTCAGCCGTAGAAGTTGTGAGGCGTCGCAAAATAGACTGTTTATCGTGGGATGTGACCCAGTCAAGTGGGATATCAATAACGAAATACATTGCAATTAATGGATTTAATCAAAATCAAAATGCAGATTTTTCATTGAGTAAGAGAATATATGAAGATAAAATCTCACGTTTTTTAACAAAAACAATGTTTGAAAGAAAGTTGTTAAATAGAGAAAAACTTCCAAGGAAATGGCTTATTTACTCTCCAAGCACAGGTAAAGTTTATTGTGGACCTTGTTTATTATTCGGTGGTGGAACTAGTTTTGGAAAACAAGATGTTGGTTTTAATGATTGGAAGAACGCATCGAATAGATTTGAAAGCCACGAAAACTCATGTGAACATAAAACATGTATTTTGAGCTTGCAACGTAGATCTAACATTGACGGTCGTGTCGATCATGAGCTCGCCGCTCAATTTCTAGAAGAGATGACTTATTGGCGTGAAGTTTTAAAACGAGTGGTTGCCACTGTAAAATCTTTAGCATCGCGTGGTTTACCTTTTAGAGGACATGATGAAAAACTTGGCTCTCTTCATAACGGAAATTACTTAATGACGCTGGAACTCATAGCGGAGTTTGATCCGTTTTTAAGTAAACATATTGCTCAATATGGCGGCAAGGGAAAGGGATATACCAATTACTTAAGTTCTACAACGTGTGACGAATTTATTGAATTGATGGCAAACAAAATATTAACACAAATAAAACATGAAATCAAGATATCAAAATATTATTCAATAATAGTGGATTCAACACCAGATATTTCCCACATTGACCAATTAACTTTCGTGATCCGATACATTCAAACCGACGGTACGCCAAATATCAGGCCATCAAATATTTCAAATCATCAGGAATAATGGTAAATTTTGGATAGGGCCTGACACGCTTATTACGAATAATTTTTAGAAAAAAACTTTATATTCGCCTTAATTACTATAAAAGAAAACTTTTTGCATTTCGGGCGGCGGAAAATTATGCATTTTGATTTTCAATTGCATAAAACCAAAATTCACTTCGCGAATCGATGTGGCGACAACGCGACGCCATTAGGAACGCACTGTTATGTTGGTATCACTGATGCATTAACAAGAGCTAAATACGACCGTTGCTATCTTCGTGGGATGCCGAGGTTTGTGTAATATGGTTTGTGATACAAAGGAAAGTGCCCCTTAATAACGCCTGCTCGCGTCAAGGCAAGAAAAACATCCCAGTTTTCAACTAGTTTACCGGCTACGCTAGGTTTGTGTAACATGGTTTGTGATACAAATCAATGTATCAGGGATACCAACATAACAGTGACGTACCTAATGGCAGCTGATTGCCGCCGCATCGATTCGCGAAGTGAATTTTGCTTAACGCAATTGAAAATTTAAATTCATAATTTTCCGCCGCCCGAAATGCAAAAAGTTTTCTTTTATAGTAATTAAGGCGAATATAAAGTTTTTTTCTAAAAAATATTCGTAATAAGCGTGTCAGGCCCTATCCAAAAATTACCGGAATATCAAATAAATGTTCATCGGGTGACTCGATTGAAGTTATGCAGTTCACACCGGTTTTTCCACCCAATGATGCTAACACTGTAAATGTGAATCGTAACTTTTCCATTTTTCTTCACTAAAAATATCGTTTTATAAGACAAATAAAACAATGCGTTGCTCTGAAGTACAAAGAAACGACATTTAAAGTTTATTTGTCGTCCTTTTTTATATTAAAAAATTACATTATTTTTATTAGTCACTCAGTCAGCCACATAGCGAGTACACAATGCTGTTCATAAATAAATGCTGTTTAAGTGTAACCAAGACAACACATAAGTGACATTTGAAAAGTGCATAAAATAAAATTCGTAATTTAAACACAAAGGGATCCTAGGCATTTCTAGGTAGGTACTTATTAGTGAGTACTTATTCCTTTACATAAATAATTGATCATTTAAATTTTTTATGTTTTATTAATTATCCCTATTAATATTATAACTGCGAAAGTGTATATGTGTGTGTTTGTATAGGTATATGTTACTTCTTCATGCAAAAAAACTACTGAACCGATTGTGATGAAACTTGGTATGTAAAAAAAAGATAGCTGGCAGTGTTGCCAACGAGGGCGATATATCGCCATTTAGGCTACTCAGAACGAGAATCGGCGCTGAAAAAATCTAAAAGGCGACTGGTCGGGCTACTTCAGAGTCAAGTTAAAAACATAATTTTCACGTAAAAACATCAATTTTAAACAATTCTCTAGCCACCCCCCCCCCATGAATTTTTTTTTCGGGACAAATTTTATTTTCTTGAAATTCTCTAGCCCCCCCCCACCTCCCACGAAATTTTTATTTTCACGTAAAACCCACCAAACTACAAATTCGGCTACTTTAGGTACTTGTTAAAATTTATAATATGTGGTCGCTAGAGGGGCGCCGATGAGGTGCTTGCCTAGGGCGCTCTCAACAGTTAATCCGCCTCTGGCGTCATGGCTCCATGTTCAGTATTTGTATCAGTATTTTTTGTAATGGTATCACTCCATTGCCAGGGCTCCTACCAGGGAGCAACTTGACAAATGTAAATTATCTCTCATAGCGAGTTTGAGGACCGACTGATATTTGGGGCTTATGAAAAAAAGATAAGTGGAGAAAGTAGGAAGAATGTTGCAAAAAAGCATTTAAAATGGAAAATGCATTGAGAAAAGCATTTAAAATGCAAAATGGTTTTTAGAAAAGCATTTAAAATGGAAAATGGAAAATACCCATTTTGCATTTCCATTTGAAATGGATTTATTTGAAATAAAGCACATCTCTGGGCGGTACACATAAAAATCAATCACAAACAATTTACATATCACAAAACCTAGTAAAAACAATTTAAATAAAACCCTATTCATGTTCGTTCGAACTTTAATTCAAACAATTTAAGGTCAGAAAATTAAGTGCACTATAACTTCTACCATGCAATATTACAAATTTATAAAAATAATATTCAAAATAAAGTTGCACCCTTTAAAAATAACACAAATCTAAGACAATACTTCCTACTCCGAAATGTAAAAAAAAAACAATAGGACAGTTCAATTTGAACTTGAACTGAAACATATCAAATTTAAACCAATATAATAACACACAAAAGCCTTGCTTGTTTGTGGTAACTGTTTTGTTGTATAAACATGAATGTTGATAAAAAAATTTAAAATTATTTTTGTCTTTTCAAAAAAACTAAAACAAGTCACAAATTTTTTGGAAAAGAAAACTCAATAGTATATTAAATTTTAGCGTTTATAATTAATTTAAAAAAACATTATGAATTAATTTACTGTAAGTGCATACTGTATTTACAGATGCCAGGTAGACTCAGTATAGACTGAATTCAGCAAGGCATTTGACAAGGTGTGTCACAAAATATTAATCAATAAATTAGCTAAACTTGGAATTTACAAAATTGGTTTGTTAGTTATTTGTTCAAAAGCAGTCTTTGTGTGAGAATAAATGGCACTTTGAAGAAAAATCACCATTCTCATGGGCACAATTCAAGACATGGGTTCAAACTTTGAAAGACTATCTCAGGATTTATTGCACTTGTGTTGATCCGCCCTTCTACATTTATACCTACGTTAAAATAATGATGATTTCTTCTGTGTCTGATCTGTAAAATGATGTAACACCCTGGTCATTGTCCTTCGATTTTCCTAAGCTGTTGGTGGCGCCCTTTAGAAGGCATACCTTAAAAGGAAACCCTAGCTAAGCCTTTTCGATCCCCGTATGGAGCATACAGTAACAAGATCTTAAGAGGAACGGCTGTGGTGCCTGTTTCATACAAAATTTAAATTTGGATTTACGGCTAAAATACTAGAGTAAACTGTTTTTTTTTAGTTAAAAGACATGGTATATATAAAGTACGGATATGGATCAGATTGTCGATTTTTGCCTTAAATTATAGAATATAGGCCCCAGAAGATGACGATTTTACATGATTTTACGAGGCATCTTTGGCAATTTTTTGTGACCAAATGAAAGATATTTTTGAAAAATCTCACATATCCTGTCTCAGGCATATAATGAACTATACAATAAAATTTGAATCTTCACTGAAAAAAGTTTTATTTGCTTCAAAAGCCGAATTTGGTGGCCACAAATTCAACGTTTATTTAACTAGCTTTTTTGTTATTGTCTCATTCGCAGTTTCTTGAGTCGGGCTGGCTAGGGTAGGTGGAGCACGGGCCGGGGGGCAGGGGCTCGGGAGAGATCGCCCGCCTAACAAATACATGCATACATACCTATTATTATTGCTAGTGTATGTATATGTGACATTCGAAGTCAGCCCGCGCGGACATATAATTGACGAATTTGTTACTTTGTTTACGAATAATATTATTTTTAAACTCCACAGTTTTTAACCGAAGCATCCCCAAATAATTTATTTCATTCAACATGGGTAAGTAATCATTATTTGAGCATTTTTAACAATGATAATTAGGTTATGAATTAGGGTACTTACGTTATTGATTTTTATAAAGTGTTATTTGTGTTTTAGAATTAAATGTCCATTTACTGCAGCAAGTTTAACGCCTATCGAGGCAATATTTTCCGGAAAAATAAAGTATTGCGAGTTGCGTGAAGGCAATCTATTTTTGAAAAGAACGCACGATTACTTCTTTCAAATTCAGGGGCAGCTTCACGTAACTCGCAGATTATTTTGTTATTTTGTCGTCTGGACACCGTTAGGAGTGATGTTTGAAAGAATTGAACGTGACGACCAGTTCTGACATTTTATATGGAATGTATTTTGCCAGAATTTTTATTTTAAATACATAAACGGCTATACTGAATTTTATAAATAAACATATAATAGAGTACAAACTAAAAAAATAATATTATTACATTACAGTAGTTTTAAACTTAAAAATAACATACAATTATTTTGTGTATCACAGCCAAAAATAACAAAAAAAGAACAATGAGAAATATCATCATTTCATTTCAACATGTCCATATTGCGTATATAAAGTTACATTATGGAAAAATAATTTTTGAGTGCATGTTTATATTGCGCTAATTTTAAGAAATAAATGTCGCCGATGTTGGCATGTTCATTTCCCAAAATGTGTAATCGACTGATTGGTGAGTAATAATGTGATAATGTATGTGTGTTATTATAGTAGAACGGTAGAGTCAGTCTATTGTTAGCGCGACCAGGGCAATGAAATCGTATTAGTTCTATTAAATCAGGGGTATCCAGGACCGAGTGAATTATTTTATATAATATTAATAGATCACAGATTTTTCTGCGATCTGATAAATTTACGAGATTAGTCCAGTTCAATAACAAATTATAGTCCACGGATTCTCTTGGAATACCTAATTTAAAATTAATATACCTAAGGAATCTATGCTGGACTTTTTCAATCGCTTGAATATGGATATTGTAATGTGGAGCCCAAATCGTAGAGTTATATTCCAAAATGCTTCTCACTAGCGTTATGTATAAAATGCGAATAGTATCAATGTTACAAAATTGTTTGGTTATTCTAATAATAAATCCTAAAATCTTCATTGATCTATTAATAATATTAGTTATATGGCTAATAAATGTAAGTTTTGAGTTAAAAATACCTAGATCATTTATTGTTTCTACTGAGTTTAATATAATTTTGTCAAGATTGTATTCATAAATTGTCGGTTTCTTTATTTTATAAAATCTTATTATTTGACATTTACTAATGTTAAGTGCCAGTTTATTGCATATACACCAATTAAACAAGTTGTTTAAATTTTTTTGTAAAATTATGCAATCAGAAATATTTTTAATTTTTTTATATAATTTTAAATCATCAGAAAATAACAGGATATCAACATCGGAAAAAACCTCTACAATGTCATTAATAAATAAAATTAACAGTATTGGTCCTAAATGGGAGCCCTGTGGCACACCACTAGTGGCAGAAAAGGCATCCGATATTACGTCATTTAACTTTACAAAAAGTTGCCTATTTGTTAAATAACTCTCTACCCATTTAAGAAAGTTTCCGGTTATACCCATACTCCTTAATTTATTTATCAATATTTTATGACAAACTTTATCGAACGCCTTGCTGAAGTCAGTATATATCGAATCTACTTGAGGTTTATCTGCAAAGGCATTCGCTATAAAGTTTTCATATATTAGTAGATTTGTCAGAGTTGATCTATTCTTCATGAAACCGTGTTGAAACCTTGTTATAATCCCATTTAATTTAAAACTAATTTTATCCAAAATAATTTTTTCAAGTAGTTTTGGAATAGTTGACTGTATACACACAGGTCTATAGTTGCGTATATCGCATTTGTCACCTTTTTGAAATATGGGTATGATGTAACTATTTTCCATGCAATTGGAAAATATCCCGATGACAATGACATTAAAAATTAAATAGAGGGGATACGACAAGGCATGTATACAGTGTTTCAATAGAATTGGTGGTATTTTGTTAGGACCCGAACTTTTTTACATCTAATTTGTTAATATGGGTTTTAATTTCATTTATATCTATGTGAATGTTAGAAATTTGTAAATTGATGGTAGATGAAAAAAAAGGAATTTCAATATTATCAATTGTGTTGTCATATACATCTTTAAAAAATGAAGCAAATAAATAAACAATAGTTTCTGCATTATTTCCATTTATGCCGTTATAATACATGCTAGCAGGTATATCTATAATAATTGGTCGATCCAAGATATCATCGGAAGATGCCACTTCGCAAAAGATGTTCATATTCCGAGAAACAGCCAAATTCATAGTTTTGTTTTGATATTAGTGTTAGTTTTGTTAGATTCTACACAGTATACATTTTGTAATAATTAGTCTATCTGACGGGGTATTAGGGTACTTCACTACAATACAGCTTGTTGACAACTTATTGAGAGATTGGTAGTGAAATACGTCCTAATTGTAATTGTATTATTATCTACCTGTGATTAATATCCACTTTAATTCCGTGATGTTTTAAAGATACTTTAAAGAAACTTGTATTATTTTGCTTGAACAGTTTGTGTCTTCGAAAATGCAATTTCATATACACATACGATGGTCCTATTTGATTGTGTGATATTTTTCTGATATTTATGAAATTATTTATTTGCTTATTATATTGGAGTTAAATATCTTTGGTACCATAGAACCTGAAAAAAGTGCTTCAAAAGTTCGAACCCAAGTCTGAAATGGGTACCCAAAAAAATCATGATTTTTTTAAGAATCAAACTTTAGGGAGATTTTGTGATTGATTTCGATTTGTACCACTATTCCAATATTTCCCATTTGGTACCATAGAGACTGAGAAAACTGCTTCAAAAGCGCGAACCCAAGTCTGAAATGAGCGTCCAATAAAATCATGATTTTTTTAAGAATAAAAATTTATGAAGATTTTGTGACTGATTTCGATTTGGAGCATGATTCTTACCACTTTTCCAAAATTGAAGCCCATTTGGTACCATAGAGCCTGAGAAAACTGCTTCCAAAGTTCGAACCCAAGTCTGAAATTAGCGTCCATAAAAATCAAGATTTTTCTAAGAGTCAAACTTTATAGAGATTTTGTGATTGATTTCGATTTGTTCCACGATTTTTACCACTTTTCCAAAATTTCAGCCCATTTGGTACCATAGAGCCTGAGAAAACTGCTTCCAAAGTTCGAACCCAAGTCGGAAATGAGCGTCCATAAAAATCATGATTTTTCTAAGAATCAAACTTTATGGAGATTTTGTGATCGATTTCGATTTGTACCACTATTCCAATATAACAGCCCATTTGGTACCATAGAGCCTGAGAAAACTGCTTCAAAAGTTCGAACCCAAGTCTGAAATGATCAACCAAAAAAATCATGATTTTTTTCAGAATCAAACATAATGGAGATTTTGTGACTGAATTCAATTTGTACCACGATTCTTATCACTTTTTCAAAATTTCAGCCCATTTGGTACCATAGAGCCTCAGAAAACTACTTCAAAAGATCGAACCCAAGTCTGAAATTAGCGTCCATAAAAATCATGATTTTTCTAATAATCAAACATTATGGAGATTTTGTGATTGATTTCGATTTGTACCGCTATTCCAATATTTCAGCCCATTTGGCACCATAGAGCCTGAGAAAACTGCTTCCAAAGTTCGAACCTAAGTCTGAAATAAGCGTCCATAAAAATCATGATTTTTCTAAGAATCAAACATTATGGAGATTTTGTGATTGATTTCGATTTGTACCCCTATTCTTACCACTATTCCAATATTTCAGACCATTTAGTACCATAGAGCCTGAGAAAACTGCTTCCAAAGTTCGAACCCGAGTCGGAAATGAGCGTCCATAAAAATCATGATTTTTCTAAGAATCAAACTTTATGGAGATTTTATGATCGATTTCGATTTGTACCACTATTCCAATATTACAGCCCATTTGGTACCATAGAGCCTGAGAAAACTGCTTCAAAAGTTCGAACCCAAGTCTGAAATGAGCAACCAAAAAAATCATGATTTTTTTCAGAATCAAACATAATGGAGATTTTGTGACTGAATTCAATTTGTACCACGATTCTTACCACTTTTACAAAATTTCAGCCCATTTGGTACCAAAGAGCCTCAGAAAACTGCTTCCAAAGTTCGAACCCAAGTCTGAAATTAGCGTCCATAAAGATCATGATTTTTCTAAGAGTCAAACTTTATAGAGATTATGTGATTGATTTCGATTTGTACCGCTATTCCAATATTTCAGCCCATTTGGCACCATAGAGCCTGAGAAAACTGCTTCCAAAGTTCGAACCCAAGTCTGAAATGAGCAACCAAAAAAATCATGATATTTTTAAGAATCAATTATGATGGAGATTTTGTGACTGAATTCGATTTGTACTACGGTCTTTACCACTTTTTCAAAATTTCAGCTCATTTGGTACCATAGAGCCTCAGAAAACTGCTTCCAAGGGTTCGAAACCAAGTCGGAAATGAGCGTCCAAAAAAATCATGATTTTTCTAAGAATCAAACATAATGGATTTTGTGATTGAATTCGATTTGTACCACTATTCTTACCACTTTTTCAAAATTTCAGCCCATTTGGTACCATAGAGCCTGCGAAAACTGCTTCCAAAGTTCGAACCCAAGTCGGAAATGAGCGTCCATAAAAATCATGATTTTTCTAAGAATCAAACTTCATGGAGATTTTGTGATTGATTTCGATTTGTACCACTATTCCAATATTTCAGCCCATTTGGTACCAAAGAGCCTGAGAAAACTGCTTCAAAAGTTCAAACCCAAGTCTGAAATGAGCAACCAAAAAAATCATGATTTTTTTCAGAATCAAACATAATGGAGATTTTGTGACTGAATTCAATTTGTACCACTATTCTTACCACTATTCCGATATTTCAGACCATTTGGTACCATAGAGCCTCAGAAAACTGCTTCCAAAGTTCGAACCCAATTCGGAAATGAGCGTCCATAAAAATCATGATTTTTCTAAGAATCAAACATTATGGAGATTTTGTGATTGATTTCGATTTGTACCCCTATTCTTACCACTATTCCAATATTTCAGCCCATTTGGTACCATAGAGCCTGAGAAAACTGCTTCCAAAGTTCGAACCCAAGTCGGAAATGAGCGTCCATAAAAATCATGATTTTTCTAAGAATCAAACTTTATGGAGATTTTGTGATCGATTTCGATTTGTACCACTATTCCAATATTACAGCCCATTTGGTACCATAGAGCAGTGTTCCGCAAAGTGTGCTCCGCGGCACACTGGTGTGCCGTGGCCATTTGTAAGTGTGCCGCGAGTCCCGCGTCACTTCTCACAAAGTGCTCTGTAAATCGGTCTTTACTTTTCTGTGCGGCGCGGCGGCCGGAGGTGGCGTGGGTGGGACTCGATCGCTGCGAAGTGGCCGTGTGCTACGCCGCTACGCTACATTATCACGTGTGCTACACTACATAAGTGGGGTGCTATTGCTACATTACCACGTGATTGCGCACGAGCTATCGGGGTGCATGCGCGTGACAACATAACATTAAAAAAGATTTTAAAAGATTTCAACATAAAATTTAAAAAAGAAGAATGGGTAGCAAAACTTGCATATCTGGCGGACATATTCGCTCAATTAAATGAGCTAAACAAAAAAATGCAAGGAAGAAATTGTAAAATTTTAACGTCTTCGGACAAGATTGAAAGCTTTCGCGCTAAATTGGTGCTATGGATCAGCCACGCTACCAATGGTAGTAAAGAAATGTTTCCAAATGTCATGGCTGCCGATTCAGAAAAAAAAGTGCAGGCTTTGATAGTGAAACACTTGGAGCTGTTAGCAGAAAAAATGAACTCATATTTTCCTTAGTGTGACCTGCAACCTATGGACTGGGTAAGAAATCCATTTTCGGAAAGCACTTCTCTTGGACATTTACCAATAAACGAGCAGGAAGAATTCATGGAGCTTAAAACTGATCGGACACTAAAATTAAAATTTTCTGAAACAGAGTTAGCACATTTTTGGCTCCACGTAAAAAAATGAGTATCCACTGCTGTCAAAGCGAGCTATTGCAATTCTATTACCATTTGCCACGACCTATTTATGCGAATTGGGGTTTTCAACTCTCACAACGATAAAGTCAAAAAAAAGAGAACGCCTGAGGACGATCGACGAAGAGATGCGAGCAGCGTTATCAACGATTGTTGCAAATTTTGATCGTCTGTGTTCAGTTAAACAGGCTCACATTTCGCATTAAACATCTTTTCATGTTATATTGATTTTAATAATAAATATTAATAAAACATTGTTTTTGGTAAATTTTGTTCGGAGTGGCCACGCTTATTACGAATAATTTTTAGAAAAAAACTTTAGATATGCCGTAATTACTATAAAAGGAAACTTTTTGGCTCGGTGTCGGCGGAAAAAGATGCATTTTAATTATCAATTGCGTAAAATTAAAATTCACTTCTCGAACCGATTCGGTGACAGTTCGCGGTCATTCTGTCACTGTTATGTGATAAATATCAATCATAATTACACAAACCCGGCTAGAGAAACCCTGCTTTGCCAAACAAACCATTCAAAACCTTGGATGTTTTTTTTTAAATTATGCAGCTTTCGTAGTTTAACCTCAAAGTTCGCCGCTATTCGTAATAAGCCTAGCCAATCCTATCCAAAATTAACCTTGTTTTTTTTTCTTTGGTGTACCGTAAAAATTTCTTGATTAGTTAGGTGTACCGTGAACATAAAAAGTTTGCGGAACACTGCCATAGAGTGTAATGAAACGCTGTTTGATCAAAGATGGAGAATAGACTGTCATTTATTTCATATAAGTTTACATATTAAATACATAGATGGCAGCACTAGTCTTATATTGTTGTTATCATTTCAACACCCCCACTATAACTAACAATATAAATACAATTAAATTAAACAATTTGCACACCTAGTTTATCCAAAAATTCATAATGTTTTGTGGAACCCAAACTTTTGGTGAACAAATCAGCAGGCATTTCAGCTGTTGGCAAATACTTAACATTTACAATATTATTTGCTACACATTCTCTACAAAAATGATATTTAATATCAATATGTTTGGTGCGCTTATGAAAAACTGGATTTGCTGTTAACTTTTGCGCACTCTGATTGTCATTGAAAATATCAATAGTATACATTTTTTGAGTTATTTCATATTGTAAATTTCTCAAATAAATTGCTTCTTTGCAGGCTTCGGTGATGGCCATATATTCAGCCTCACTACTAGATAGTGCAACAGTATTCTGTTTTTTTGTTTCCCAAGATATAACACAACCAGATAAAGTAAAACAAATTCCAGTGTATGACCTCCTATCTATAATGTTTCCGCCCCAATCAGCATCTACAAACCCTTTTAATATTGAGCTTCCACTAGCGGAATACTTTAAACCATAATCTTTAGTACATTTTAGGTATCTCAATAACCTTTTTACATAAGAACAATGTTCTTTGGAATAACAATTATTAAATTGGCTTAAAAAACCAACCGTATATGCAATGTCCGGTCTGGTTAGAACCGCTAAATACATAAGACATCCAATTATTTGTTGATATGGAAAATTACCAACACAATGTTCATTTTTTGACACATTTAACTTTGTTTCCATTGGAGTCTGTGCAGGTTTACTGTGGCTCATATTAAACTTATGCAACAGCTGATCAATATAATCTTTCTGACTTAATATTATTGTTTGCTTAGATTTGTTAACAGTTATGTTAACACCCAGACATTTCTTTATTTCTCCTAAATCTTTTATTTTGAAATGACTTGTTAAGACATCCTTTAAATGCTTAGTTTCATTAGTATCATTTGAAAAAACAAAAAAATCATCTACAAACAATGCGACAATAGTTTTAAACTGATTTTTCATTTTTGTATACATACATGGTTCTATTTTAGATCTAATATAACCTATGCTTAACAAACATTCATCTACCTTTTCATACCAAGCTCTTGAGGATTGTTTAAGCCCGTAAATGGCCTTTTTTAATTTAAGTACTTGACCATTTTGTGTTTTTTCAGAAAAACCTTTTGGTATTTGCATGTAAACAGTTTCCTCAAGTGTACCATTCAAGAAAGCCGTTGTTACATCAAGATGTGTTGTTTTCAAATTTAGTTGTACTGACAATGCAAAAAGTAATCTTAATGTAGTATGTCTCACTACAGGAGAAAATGTTTCTGTAAAGTCCACACCTTCAACTTGTGAAAAACCTTTTGCCACTAAACGTGCACGAAAGCGGACTTTATTTTCACTATCATACTTTTTACGAAGCACCCACTTGCACTGTACAACTCTTCCATCTTTTGGAGCATCTCTTAACTCCCACGCATCATTGTCTTTGAAACACTGCAACTCTTCTGTTATAGCCAACTCCCACTGTTCTTTTTCTGGTCCATTTAAAGCGTCATGCAGAGACAAACCAGCCGCATTATCATATGTTTCACTGTCAACGCACAGATTTGATAACCCATACCTCTCTGGAATCTTCTTCTCCCGGTTAGGTCGGCACTGCGGGCTTTCTTCCTCACTGTCTGCATCTTCATAATCACTGGGAACATATGTTTCATCATTATCTATAAAACTGTCCATGAAACTTGAGTGTTCTTGACTAGGCACAGGTTCAATTTCACATTGTTCTGTATCATCAAGTTCCTTACTATCCCCCACTGAATCAATATTCTGACCTTGCACTTCCATTAAATTTTCAGATTTTGATTCCTTCTCAATGATGATCACATCTCTACTAGTCGTTACATTCCTTGTTTCTGGATTGAAGACCCTATATCCTTTTATATTATCTGGATATCCTATGAGAATACATTTGGTTGTTTTCTTATCCCACTTCTTTCGCTTTTCTTTAGCTACATGGACCATCACAGTGCTACCAAAAACTCTGATATGACTTATATCCGGTTTGGAGCCAGTCCACAACTCATATGGAGTTTTATTTTCCAATGCCGCTGCCACAATCCGATTCTGCAGGTACACTGCCGTATTGGTGGCCTCACCCCAGAACTCTTTGCCTAAGTTTGCATCAAAAAGTAGACATCTTGCTTTTTCAACTATTGTGCGATTAAATCGTTCACACAATCCATTCTGTTGTGGGGTGTAAGGGTTGCTTTTCTGATGAATCACACCGGCACTATTCAGGAAATCATCAAATTCTTTATTGCAATACTCCAGTCCGTTGTCACTCCTTAATACTTTGATTGTTTTTTTTGTTTGATTTTCCACCTGAGCTTTAAAAATCTTGAAATACTTCAAAGCCTGATTTTTGTGTTTTAAGAAATAAACAAATGTCATCCTACTATGATCATCAACAAATAACAAGAAGTATCTCGAGCCGCCCATAGACACATTCTCCATAGGCCCACATATGTCTGTGTGCACAATATCTAGGAGATTACTGCTTCGTTGGCCACTGCTCTTAAAAGGTAACCGGCATTGTTTGCCTTCACAACATGTTGTGCATGAAGATTTGCTTATGTCAACTTTTTTATCAAGTGACATACCATGCACAGCTTTTTCCATCTGATTCAAATAATCTTTGTTTATGTGTCCTAACCTTCGATGCCAAGTCATTCCTGACACAACTGATGCTGCTAAACAGTCTTGTTTTAGCAAATTCACTTTATATACTCCATTGACCAACACTGCCGTAGCAACCAACTCGTTATTTTTATTATAAACTGAACAACCATTTCCAGTGAAAGATACACGGTTGCCTTTCATAATCAGTTGGCTAACAGATAATAAATTCGTTGTTAGACTTGGTACACAATATACGTTTTTCACCATGATGTCATACTCATGATTATCTGTTTTAGTCATGATTTTTACATCGCCAGAACACAATACTGACACCTTTTCACTGTTTGCGACAACAATTATTTTTTCTTGTTCATACTGCGCATTTATAATCCAACTTTCATTTGCTGTCAGATGTACACTCGCGCCCGAGTCGATATACCAATCGTCTTTGTTAAAATTTCCACTCAGGAACACTGCGCTAAACGCATTAGACTGCATTCGATCCTTATTTATCTGATTTGACAAGTTATTTTCTGTATTTGTACACTGGTTCTTGTAATGCCCGATTTGTTTACATCTGTAGCACTTTATATGCTTGTTGACATTTGACTTTGACAAGCCAGTGCTGCCATTGCTGCCAACATAACTTTTGCTGGCCATAGACATATTTGTATTATTTTTTCCTTTGTACTTTGAAGTTGAACGAATTGCTAAAGCTCCGCTAACTTCACTCCCGTCATGACTTGCTGAATCCATATCTAACAATTTTGTTTTTATGGAGTCTGTCGTTATAGGAATTCCTGAATGTTCTAATGCCATAACCATCGGCGAGAAACGATCTGGCAAACCAGCGAGTAGCAATGATGCTGTCCATGTGTCATTAATTTCGAATCCCGTTCCTGAAAGCTTGTGTGCTGTATCGATAATCTGCGTCACATAAGACGTCATCGAACTGCAATTCTCTCGGCGAATCGAAATTAAATTTCTCAGCAAACTTATTCTCCGTGAAAATCCGTTGTCGTCGAATAAGTTTTTTAATTTATCCCATAACTCTTTACTGGATTTAGCATCTTTAACGTGAACATATAAAGACGAGTCGATTGTCATAATCAATTTTGCTTTGGTTTTTGCATCATCTGCAGGTTTTATTTCAATCCCGACTTCTCGCTGCACACAATGCTTCATGCCTTCGAGGATTAAAAAATTCTGTGCCGCAAAACACCATATGTCGTAATTATCACGTCCCGTTAGCTTGGGTACGTTGACAAGATAGTTCGCCGACATTTTTAAACTGCGATATACTAAAGTTGTACACTTTTATTATAACAATCCGTCACGACACAGTTCAATCGCGTTTTGTAATCGTGTTTTTTATACTGGTCAAACAAAAAAAAACAACAAAATCGCGAAGATTTATAAGCGAACGGCCCATAACCTGTAATGAAACGCTGTTTGATCAAAGATGGAGAATAGACTGTCATTTATTTCATATAAGTTTACATATTAAATACATAGATGGCAGCACTAGTCTTATATTGTTGTTATCATTTCCTGAGAAAACTGCTTCAAAAGTTCGAACCAAAGTCTGAAATGAGCAACAAAAAAAATCATGATTTTTTTCAGAATCAAACATAATGGAGATTTTGTGACTGAATTCAATTTGTACCACGATTCTTATCACTTTTTCAAAATTTCAGCCCATTTGGTACCATAGAGCATCAGAAAACTACTTCAAAAGATCGAACCCAAGTCTGAAATTAGCGTCCATAAAAATCATGATTTTTCTAAGAATCAAACATTATGGAGATTTTGTGATTGATTTCGATTTGGACCCCTATTCTTACCACTATTCCAATATTTCAGCCCGTTTGGTAACATAGAGCCTTTGAAAACTGCTTCCAAAGTTCGAACCCAAGTCTGAAATGAGCAACCAAAAAAGTCATGATTTTTTTAAGAATCAAACTTTATGGAAATTTTGTGACTGAATTCGATTTGTACCACGATTGATAACATTTTTTCAAAATTTCAGCCTATTTGGTACCATAGAGCATGAGAAAACTGCTTCCAAAGTTCGAACCCAAGTCTGAAATTAGCGTCCATAAAAATCATGATTTTTCTAAGAATCAAACTTTATGGAGTTTTGTGATTGATTTCGATTTGTACCAATATTTCAATCTTTCAGCCCATTTGGTAGCCCATTTGGTAGCCATTTGGTGGAGCCTGAGAAAACTGCTTCAAAAGTTCGAACCCAAGTCTGAAATGAGCAACCAAAAAAATCATGATATTTTTAAGAATCAATTATGATGGAGATTTTGTGACTGAATTCGATTTGTACTACGGTCTTTACCACTTTTTCAAAATTTCAGCTCATTTGGTACCATAGAGCCTCAGAAAACTGCTTCCAAGGGTTCGAAACCAAGTCGGAAATGAGCGTCCAAAAAAATCATGATTTTTCTAAGAATCAAACATAATGGATTTTGTGATTGAATTCGATTTGTACCACTATTCTTACCACTTTTTCAAAATTTCAGCCCATTTGGTACCATAGAGCCTGCGAAAACTGCTTCCAAAGTTCGAACCCAAGTCGGAAATGAGCGTCCATAAAAATCATGATTTTTCTAAGAATCAAACTTCATGGAGATTTTGTGATTGATTTCGATTTGTACCACTATTCTTACCACTATTCCAATATTTCAGCCCATTTGGTACCAAATAGCCTGAGAAAACTGCTTCAAAAGTTCAAACCCAAGTCTGAAATGAGCAACCAAAAAAATCATGATTTTTTTCAGAATCAAACATAATGGAGATTTTGTGACTGAATTCAATTTGTACCACTATTCTTACCACTATTCCGATATTTCAGACCATTTGGTACCATAGAGCCTCAGAAAACTGCTTCCAAAGTTCGAACCCAATTCGGAAATGAGCGTCCATAAAAATCATGATTTTTCTAAGAATCAAACATTATGGAGATTTTGTGATTGATTTCGATTTGTACCCCTATTCTTACCACTATTCCAGCCCATTTGGTACCATAGAGCCTGAGAAAACTGCTTCCAAAGTTCGAACCCAAGTCGGAAATGAGCGTCCATAAAAATCATGATTTTTCTAAGAATCAAACTTTATGGAGATTTTGTGATCGATTTCAATTTGTACCACTATTCCAATATTACAGCCCATTTGGTACCATAGAGCCTGAGAAAACTGCTTCAAAAGTGCGAACCCAAGTCTGAAATAGGCGTCCAAAAAAATCATGAATTTTTTCAGAATCAAACATAATGGAGATTTTGTGACTGAATTCAATTTGTACCACGATTCTTACAACTTTTTCAAAATTTCAGCCCATTTGGTACCATAGAGCCTCAGAAAACTACTTCAAAAATTCGAACCCAAGTCTGAAATGAGCAACCAAAAAAATCATGATATTTTTAAGAATCAATTATGATTTTTGTTATTTGTTTTTGGGGTATTATGCCGTGTTGCGCTGACTCCTTCTTTAGCCAACGTTTCGGACAGCATTGCAGTGTCCATCATCAGGGCAGATGTCTTATTTGAGGTTGTGTTAAAATGTGAGCTTAAGTATGAGGTTGTGATACCGTGTTGCCAGCTCCAACCCTCTGAGCTAACATTAACCTAACATTTTTTTTTATTTAAAGTGGTTTTCTTCGTTTAGCTCTGGTGTATCCGTCAATTACCGGATACCAAGAACTATTAAGCTTAGCTCCATCGTCTCTATTGATGTTTACGGGATTTTTATGAATTTCAATGGCCTCCGTAATCAGCCGTGCTCTATAAGTTTTCGGTCTCCCCAGGATTTCAGGGACAAATCCAAAGTAATGCCCGGTGTAAATCAAATGCTCGGCAATTGCCGATTTGTCATGCAACCTCCACATCTGATGCGGAAACACGATGGTAGCCTAGGGCATACTGTATATAGGAAACCAACCCATACGAATCGGTACTTACACGCTGATTCGCACCACCACCCAGCGCAGAAGAGAGGACTTATCCATACATTGGTGACCCGAGCGACCAGAATATGCGAAGAACATAAAATCGGAGCGGAACTTACGAAGCTGACCGATGCACTGGAGCGTAACGGCTACCCAGCAAGTCAGACAAGGCAAATCATAAGAGCCAAATCTGCACCAAACGAAGACAGAGTTGAACAAGAGTCGAAAGGCTGTGCCTTCCTGCCTTATGTGCACAATGTGACAGACAAAATTGCCAAGCTTTTGAGAAAGGAAAATATCAAGACTGTCTTCGGAACAACAACAAAGATACAGGTCTTACTGAGGTCTGCAAAGACTAAGTTTCCTCTGGAAACAGATGGAGTGTATAAACTCAGCTGTTCCGGATGTGACAAGGTCTATGTAGGCCAGACAGAGCGGACTATCTCCAAAAGAATTTCAGAACACTTCAGAGCTTGTAAACTCGGCCACCCTGACAAATCGGCAACTGCCGAGCATTTGATTGACACCGGGCATTACTTTGGATTTGTTCCTGAAATCCTGGGGAGACCGAAAACTTATAGAGCACGGCTGATTACGGAGGCCATTGAAATTCATAAAAATCCCGTAAACATTAATAGAGACGATGGAGCTAAGCTTAATAGTTCTTGGTATCCGGTAATTGACGGATACACCAGAGCTAAATGAAGAAAACCAATTTAAATAAAAAATGATACGTTAATGTTAGCTCAGAGGGTTGGAGCTGGCAACACGGTATCACAACCTCATACATAAGCTCACATTTTAACACAACCTCAAATAACACATCTGCCCTGATGATGGACACTGCAATGCTGTCCGAAACGTTGGCTAAAGAAGGAGTCAGCGCAACACGGCATAATACCCCAAAAACAAATAACAAAAATACTTTTGGCCGTGAAAATCTTAAATCATATTCAATTATGATGGAGATTTTGTGACTGAATTCGATTTGATGATGATGATTTTTTTAAGAATTTATGAAGGTTTTGAGACTGATTTCGATTTGGAGCATGATTCTTACCACTATCCCAATATTTCAGCCCATTTGGTACCATAGAGCCTGAGAAAACTGCTTCAAAAGTGCGAACCCAAGTCCATTAGCATCCATAAAGATCATGATTTTTCTACGAGTCAAACTTTATAGAGATTTTGTGATTGATTTCGATTTGTACCACTATTTCAATATTTCAGCCCATTTGGTACCATAGAGCCTGCGAAAACTGCTTCCAAAGTTCGAACCCAAGTCTGAAATGAGCAACCAAAAAAGTCATGATTTTTTTAAGGATCAAACTTTATGGAGATTTTGTGACTGAATTCGATTTGTACCACGATTCTTACCACTTTTTCAAAATTTCAGCCCATTTGGTACCATAGAGCCTGCGAAAACTGCTTCCAAAGTTCAAGTCGGAAATGAGCGTCCATAAAAATCATGATTTTTCTAAGAATAAAAATTATGGAGATTTTGTGATTGATTTCGACTTGTACCCCTATTCTGACCACTTTTTCAAAATTTCAGCCCATTTGGTACCATAGAGCCTGAGAAAACTGCTTCCAAAGTTCGAACCCAAGTCTGAAATTAAAGTCCATAAAAATCATGGTTTTTCTAAGAATCAAACTTTATGGAGCTTTTGTGATTGATTTCGATCTGTACCACTATTTCAATATTTCAGCCCATTTGGTACCATAGAGCCTGAGAAAACTGCTTCAAAAGTTCGAACCCAAGTCTGAAATGAGCAACCAAAAAAATCATGATTTTTTTAAGAATCAATTATGATGGAGATTTTGTGACTGAATTCGATTTGTACCACGGTCTTTAAGACTTTTTCAAAATTTCAGCTCATTTGGTGCTATAGAGCCTCAGAAAACCATTTCCAAAGTTCGAACCCAAGTCTGAAATGAACGTCCAAAAAAATGATGATTTTTTTAAGAATAAAAATTTATGAAGGTTTTGTGATTGATTTCGATTAGTTCCACGATTCTAACCAATTTTCCAAAATTTCAGCCCATTTGGTACCATAGAGCCTCAGAAAACTGCTTCCAAAGTTCGAACCCATGTCGGAAATGAGCGTCCATAAAAATCATGATTTTTCTGAGAATCAAACATTATGGAGATTTGTGATTGAATTCGATTTGTACCACTATTCTTACCACTTTTTCAAAATTTCAGCCCATTTGGTACAATAGAGCCTGAGAAAACTGCTTCAAAAGTTCGAACCCAAGTCTGAAATGAGCAACCAAATAAATCATGATTTTTTAAAGAATCAATTATGATGGAGATTTGTGATTGAATTCGATTTGTACCACTATTCTTACCACTTTTTCAAAATTTCAGCCCATTTGGTACAATAGAGCCTGAGAAAACTGCTTCAAAACTTCGAACCCAAGTCTGAAATGAGCAAACAAAAAAATCATGATTTTTCTAAGAATCAAACTTTATGGAGTTTTGTGATTGATTCGATTTGTACCAATATTTCAATCTTTCAGCCCATTTGGTACCATAGAGCCTGCGAAAACTGCTTCCAAAGTTCGAACCCAAGTCTGAAATGAGCAACGAAAAAAGTCATGATTTTTTTAAGAATCAAATTTTATGGAGATTTTGTGACTGAATTCGATTTGTACTACGGTCTTAACCACTTTTTCAAAATTAAAGCCCATTTGGTACCATAGAGCCTGAGAAAACTGCTTCAAAAGTGCGAACCCAAGTCTGAAATTAGCGTCCATAAAAATCATGATTTTTCTAAGAATCAAACTTTATGGAGTTTTGTGATTGATTCGATTTGTACCATTATTCTTACAACTTTTTCAAAATTTCATCCCATTTGGTACCATAGAGCATGAGAAAACTGCTTCAAAAGTTCGAACCCAAGTCTGAAATGAGCAACCAAAAAAATCATGATTTTTCTAAGAATCAAACTTTATGGAGTTTTGTGATTGATTCGATTTGTACCAATATTTCAATCTTTCAGCCCATTTGGTACCATAGAGCCTGCGAAAACTGCTTCCAAAGTTCGAACCCAAGTCTGAAATGAGCAACCAAAAAAGTCATGATTTTTTTAAGAATCAAATTTTATGGAGATTTTGTGACTGAATTCGATTTGTACTACGGGCTTAACCACTTTTTCAAAATTTCAGCCCATTTGGTACCATAGAGCCTGAGAAACCTGCTTCAAAAGTGCGAACCCAAGTCTTAAATTAGCGTCCATAAAAATCATGATTTTTCTAAGAATCAAACTTTATGGAGTTTTGTGATTGATTCGATTTGTACCAATATTTCAATCTTTCAGCCCATTTGGTACCATAGAGCCTGCGAAAACTGCTTCCAAAGTTCGAACCCAAGTCTGAAATAAGCAACCAAAAAAGTCATGATTTTTTTAAGAATCAAACATAATGGAGATTTTGTGACTGAATTCAATTTGTACCACGATTCTTACAACTTTTTCAAAATTTCATCCCATTTGGTACCATAGAGCATGAGAAAACTGCTTCAAAAGTTCGAACCCAAGTCTGAAATGAGCAACCAAAAAAATCATGATTTTTTTAAGAATCAAACATAATGGAGATTTTGTGATTCATTCGATTTGTACCAATATTTCAATCTTTCAGCCCATTTGGTACCATAGAGCCTGCGAAAACTGCTTCCAAAGTTCGAACCCAAGTCTGAAATGAGCAAACAAAAAAGTCATGATTTTTTTAAAAATCAAATTTTATGGAGATTTTGTGAGTGAATTCGATTTGTACTACGGTCTTAACCACTTTTTCAAAATTTCAGCCCTTTTGGTACCATAGAGCCTGAGAAACCTGCTTCAAAAGTGCGAACCCAAGTCTTAAATTAGCGTCCATAAAAATCATGATTTTTCTTAGAATCAAACTTTATGGAGTTTTGTGATTGATTCGATTTGTACCAATATTTCAATCTTTCAGCCCATAGAGCCTGAGAAAACTGCTTCAAAAGTTCGAACCCAAGTCTGAAATGAGCAACCAAATAAATCATGATTTTTTTAAGAATCAATTATGATGGAGATTTTGTGACTGAATTCGATTTGTACCACGATTCTTACAACTTTTTCAAAATTTCATCCCATTTGGTACCATAGAGCATGAGAAAACTGTTTCAAAAGTTCGAACCCAAGTCTGAAATTAGCAAACAAAAAAATCATGATTTATCATGATATATATAATCAATCAAATTTTATGGAGATTTTGTGACTGAATTCGATTTGTACCACGATTCTTACAACTTTTTCAAAATTTCATCCCATTTGGTACCATAGAGCATGAGAAAACTGCTTCAAAAGTTCGAACCCAAGTCTGAAATGAGCAACCAAAAAAATCATGATTTTTTTAAGAATCAAACATAATGGAGATTTTGTGATTGATTCGATTTGTACCAATATTTCAATCTTTCAGCCCATTTGGTACCATAGAGCCTGAGAAAACTGCTTCCAAATTTCGAACCCAAGTCTGAAATGAGCAAACAAAAAAGTCATGATTTTTTTAAGAATCAAATTTTATGGAGATTTTGTGAGTGAATTCGATTTGTACTACGGTCTTAACCACTTTTTCAAAATTTCAGCCCTTTTGGTACCATAGAGCCTGAGAAACCTGCTTCAAAAGTGCGAACCCAAGTCTTTAATTAGCGTCCATAAAAATCATGATTTTTCTTAGAATCAAACTTTATGGAGTTTTGTGATTGATTCGATTTGTACCACGATTCTTACCACTTTTTCAAAATTTCAGCCCATTTGGTACCATAGAGCCTGAGAAAACTGCTTCCAAAGTTCGAACCCAAGTCTGAAATTAGCTTCCATAAAAATCATGATTTTTCTAAGAATCAAACTTTATGGAGTTTTGTGATTGATTCGATTTGTACCAATATTTCAATCTTTCAGCCCATAGAGCCTGAGAAAACTGCTTCAAAAGTTCGAACCCAAGTCTGAAATGAGCAACCAAATAAATCATGATTTTTTTAAGAATTAATTATGATGGAGATTTTGTGACTGAATTCGATTTGTACCACGATTCTTACAACTTTTTCAAAATTTCATCCCATTTGGTACCATAGAGCCTGAGAAAACTGCTTCAAAACTTCGAACCCAAGTCTGAAATGAGCAAACAAAAAAATCATGATTTTTCTAAGAATCAAACTTTATGGAGTTTTGTGATTGATTCGATTTGTACCAATATTTCAATCTTTCAGCCCATTTGGTACCATAGAGCCTGCGAAAACTGCTTCCAAAGTTCGAACCCAAGTCTGAAATGAGCAACCAAAAAAGTCATGATTTTTTTAAGAATCAAATTTTATGGAGATTTTGTGACTGAATTCGATTTGTACTACGGTCTTAACCACTTTTTCAAAATTTAAGCCCATTTGGTACCATAGAGCCTGAGAAAACTGCTTCAAAAGTGCGAACCCAAGTCTTAAATTAGCGTCCATAAAAATCATGATTTTTCTAAGAATCAAACTTTATGGAGTTTTGTGATTGATTCGATTTGTACCATTATTCTTACAACTTTTTCAAAATTTCATCCCATTTGGTACCATAGAGCATGAGAAAACTGCTTCAAAAGTTCGAACCCAAGTCTGAAATGAGCAACCAAAAAAATCATGATTTTTCTAAGAATCAAACTTTATGGAGTTTTGTGATTGATTCGATTTGTACCAATATTTCAATCTTTCAGCCCATTTGGTACCATAGAGCCTGCGAAAACTGCTTCCAAAGTTCGAACCCAAGTCTGAAATGAGCAACCAAAAAAGTCATGATTTTTTTAAGAATCAAATTTTATGGAGATTTTGTGACTGAATTCGATTTGTACTACGGGCTTAACCACTTTTTCAAAATTTCAGCCCATTTGGTACCATAGAGCCTGAGAAACCTGCTTCAAAAGTGCGAACCCAAGTCTTAAATTAGCGTCCATAAAAATCATGATTTTTCTAAGAATCAAACTTTATGGAGTTTTGTGATTGATTCGATTTGTACCAATATTTCAATCTTTCAGCCCATTTGGTACCATAGAGCCTGCGAAAACTGCTTCCAAAGTTCGAACCCAAGTCTGAAATAAGCAACCAAAAAAGTCATGATTTTTTTAAGAATCAAACATAATGGAGATTTTGTGACTGAATTCAATTTGTACCACGATTCTTACAACTTTTTCAAAATTTCATCCCATTTGGTACCATAGAGCATGAGAAAACTGCTTCAAAAGTTCGAACCCAAGTCTGAAATGAGCAACCAAAAAAATCATGATTTTTTTAAGAATCAAACATAATGGAGATTTTGTGATTCATTCGATTTGTACCAATATTTCAATCTTTCAGCCCATTTGGTACCATAGAGCCTGCGAAAACTGCTTCCAAAGTTCGAACCCAAGTCTGAAATGAGCAAACAAAAAAGTCATGATTTTTTTAAAAATCAAATTTTATGGAGATTTTGTGAGTGAATTCGATTTGTACTACGGTCTTAACCACTTTTTCAAAATTTCAGCCCTTTTGGTACCATAGAGCCTGAGAAACCTGCTTCAAAAGTGCGAACCCAAGTCTTAAATTAGCGTCCATAAAAATCATGATTTTTCTTAGAATCAAACTTTATGGAGTTTTGTGATTGATTCGATTTGTACCAATATTTCAATCTTTCAGCCCATAGAGCCTGAGAAAACTGCTTCAAAAGTTCGAACCCAAGTCTGAAATGAGCAACCAAATAAATCATGATTTTTTTAAGAATCAATTATGATGGAGATTTTGTGACTGAATTCGATTTGTACCACGATTCTTACAACTTTTTCAAAATTTCATCCCATTTGGTACCATAGAGCATGAGAAAACTGTTTCAAAAGTTCGAACCCAAGTCTGAAATTAGCAAACAAAAAAATCATGATTTATCATGATATATATAATCAATCAAATTTTATGGAGATTTTGTGACTGAATTCGATTTGTACCACGATTCTTACAACTTTTTCAAAATTTCATCCCATTTGGTACCATAGAGCATGAGAAAACTGCTTCAAAAGTTCGAACCCAAGTCTGAAATGAGCAACCAAAAAAATCATGATTTTTTTAAGAATCAAACATAATGGAGATTTTGTGATTGATTCGATTTGTACCAATATTTCAATCTTTCAGCCCATTTGGTACCATAGAGCCTGAGAAAACTGCTTCCAAATTTCGAACCCAAGTCTGAAATGAGCAAACAAAAAAGTCATGATTTTTTTAAGAATCAAATTTTATGGAGATTTTGTGAGTGAATTCGATTTGTACTACGGTCTTAACCACTTTTTCAAAATTTCAGCCCTTTTGGTACCATAGAGCCTGAGAAACCTGCTTCAAAAGTGCGAACCCAAGTCTTTAATTAGCGTCCATAAAAATCATGATTTTTCTTAGAATCAAACTTTATGGAGTTTTGTGATTGATTCGATTTGTACCACGATTCTTACCACTTTTTCAAAATTTCAGCCCATTTGGTACCATAGAGCCTGAGAAAACTGCTTCCAAAGTTCGAACCCAAGTCTGAAATTAGCTTCCATAAAAATCATGATTTTTCTAAGAATCAAACTTTATGGAGTTTTGTGATTGATTCGATTTGTACCAATATTTCAATCTTTCAGCCCATAGAGCCTGAGAAAACTGCTTCAAAAGTTCGAACCCAAGTCTGAAATGAGCAACCAAATAAATCATGATTTTTTTAAGAATTAATTATGATGGAGATTTTGTGACTGAATTCGATTTGTACCACGATTCTTACAACTTTTTCAAAATTTCATCCCATTTGGTACCATAGAGCCTGAGAAAACTGCTTCAAAACTTCGAACCCAAGTCTGAAATGAGCAAACAAAAAAATCATGATTTTTCTAAGAATCAAACTTTATGGAGTTTTGTGATTGATTCGATTTGTACCAATATTTCAATCTTTCAGCCCATTTGGTACCATAGAGCCTGCGAAAACTGCTTCCAAAGTTCGAACCCAAGTCTGAAATGAGCAACCAAAAAAGTCATGATTTTTTTAAGAATCAAATTTTATGGAGATTTTGTGACTGAATTCGATTTGTACTACGGTCTTAACCACTTTTTCAAAATTTAAGCCCATTTGGTACCATAGAGCCTGAGAAAACTGCTTCAAAAGTGCGAACCCAAGTCTTAAATTAGCGTCCATAAAAATCATGATTTTTCTAAGAATCAAACTTTATGGAGTTTGGTGATTGATTCGATTTGTACCAATATTTCAATCTTTCAGCCCATTTTGTACCATAGAGCCTGCGAAAACTGCTTCCAAAGTTCGAACCCAAGTCTGAAATGAGCAACCAAAAAAGTCATGATTTTTTTAAGAATCAAATTTTATGGAGATTTTGTGACTGAATTCGATTTGTACCACGATTTTTACCATTTTTTCAAAATTTCAGCCCATTTGGTACCATAGAGCCTGAGAAAACTGCTTCCAAAGTTCGAACCCAAGTCTGAAATTAGCGTCCATAAAAATCATGATTTTTCTAAGAATCAAACTTTATGGAGTTTTGTGATTGATTCGATTTGTACCACTATTCTTACAACTTTTTCAAAATTTCATCCCATTTGGTACCATAGAGCATGAGAAAACTGCTTCAAAAGTTCGAACCCAAGTCTGAAATGAGCAACCAAAAAAATCATGATTTTTTTAAGAATCAAACATAATGGAGATTTTGTGACTGAATTCAATTTGTACCACGATTCTTACCACTTTTTCAAAATTTCAGCCCATTTGGTACCATAGAGCCTGAGAAAACTGCTTCAAAAGTTCGAACCCAAGTCTGAAATGAGCAAACAAAAAAATCATGATTTTTCTAAGAATCAAACTTTATGGAGTTTTGTGATTGATTCGATTTGTACCAATATTTCAATCTTTCAGCCCATTTGGTACCATAGAGCCTGCGAAAACTGCTTCCAAAGTTCGAACCCAAGTCTGAAATGAGCAACCAAAAAAGTCATGATTTTTTTAAGAATCAAATTTTATGGAGATTTTGTGACTGAATTCGATTTGTGCCACGATTTTTACCATTTTATCAAAATTTCAGCCCATTTGGTACCATAGAGCCTGAGAAAACTGCTTCCAAAGTTCGAACCCAAGTCTGAAATTAGCGTCCATAAAAATCATGATTTTTCTAAGAATCAAACATAATGGAGATTTTGTGATTGATTTCGATTTGTACCACGATTCTTACCACTTTTTCAAAATTTCAGCCCATTTGGTACCATAGAGCCTGAGAAAACTGCTTCCAAAGTTCGAACCCAAGTCTGAAATTAGCTTCCATAAAAATCATGATTTTTCTAAGAATCAAACTTTATGGAGTTTTGTGATTGATTCGATTTGTACCAATATTTAAATCTTTCAGCCCATAGAGCCTGAGAAAACTGCTTCAAAAGTTCGAACCCAAGTCTGAAATGAGCAACCAAATAAATCATGATTTTTTTAAGAATCAATTATGATGGAGATTTTGTGACTGAATTCGATTTGTACCACGATTCTTACAACTTTTTCAAAATTTCATCCCATTTGGTACCATAGAGCCTGAGAAAACTGCTTCAAAACTTCGAACCCAAGTCTGAAGTGAGCAAACAAAAAAATCATGATTTTTCTAAGAATCAAACTTTATGGAGTTTTGTGATTGATTCGATTTGTACCATTATTTCAATCTTTCAGCCCATTTGGTACCATAGAGCCTGCGAAAACTGCTTCCAAAGTTCGAACCCAAGTCTGAAATGAGCAACCAAAAAAGTCATGATTTTTTTAAGAATCAAATTTTATGGAGATTTTGTGACTGAATTCGATTTGTACTACGGTCTTAAACACTTTTTCAAAATTTAAGCCCATTTGGTACCATAGAGCCTGAGAAAACTGCTTCAAAAGTGCGAACCCAAGTCTGAAATTAGCGTCCATAAAAATCATGATTTTTCTAAGAATCAAACTTTATGGAGTTTTGTGATTGATTCGATTTGTACCACTATTCTTACAACTTTTTCAAAATTTCATCCCATTTGGTACCATAGAGCATGAGAAAACTGCTTCAAAAGTTCGAACCCAAGTCTGAAATGAGCAACCAAAAAAATCATGATTTTTTCAAGAATCAAACATAATGGAGATTTTGTGACTGAATTCAATTTGTACCACGATTCTTACCACTTTTTCAAAATTTCAGCCCATTTGGTACCATAGAGCCTGAGAAAACTGCTTCAAAAGTTCGAACCCAAGTCTGAAATGAGCAAACAAAAAAATCATGATTTTTCTAAGAATCAAACTTTATGGAGTTTTGTGATTGATTCGATTTGTACCAATATTTCAATCTTTCAGCCCATTTGGTACCATAGAGCCTGCGAAAACTGCTTCCAAAGTTCGAACCCAAGTCTGAAATGAGCAACCAAAAAAGTCATGATTTTTTTAAGAATCAAATTTTATGGAGATTTTGTGACTGAATTCGATTTGTACTACGGGCTTAACCACTTTTTCAAAATTTCAGCCCATTTGGTACCATAGAGCCTGAGAAACCTGCTTCAAAAGTGCGAACCCAAGTCTTAAATTAGCGTCCATAAAAATCATGATTTTTCTAAGAATCAAACTTTATGGAGTTTTGTGATTGATTTGATTTGTACCAATATTTCAATCTTTCAGCCCATTTGGTACCATAGAGCCTGCGAAAACTGCTTCCAAAGTTCGAACCCAAGTCTGAAATGAGCAACCAAAAAAGTCATGATTTTTTTAAGAATCAAACATAATGGAGATTTTGTGACTGAATTCAATTTGTACCACGATTCTTACAACTTTTTCAAAATTTCATCCCATTTGGTACCATAGAGCATGAGAAAACTGCTTCAAAAGTTCGAACCCAAGTCTGAAATGAGCAACCAAAAAAATCATGATTTTTTTAAGAATCAAACATAATGGAGATTTTGTGACTGAATTCAATTTGTACCACGATTCTTACCACTTTCCAAAATTTCAGCCCATTTGGTACCATAGAGCCTGAGAAAACTGCTTCAAAAGTTCGAACCCAAGTCTGAAATTAGCAAACAAAAAAATCATGATTTTTCTAAGAATCAAACTTTATGGAGTTTTGTGATTGATTCGATTTGTACCAATATTTCAATCTTTCAGCCCATTTGGTACCATAGAGCCTGCGAAAACTGCTTCCAAAGTTCGAACCCAAGTCTGAAATGAGCAACCAAAAAAGTCATGATTTTTTTAACAATCAAATTTTATGGAGATTTTGTGACTGAATTCGATTTGTACTACGGTCTTAACCACTTTTTCAAAATTTCAGCCCATTTGGTACCATAGAGCCTGAGAAAACTGCTTCAAAAGTGCGAACCCAAGTCTTAAATTAGCGTCCATAAAAATCATGATTTTTCTAAGAATCAAACTTTATGGAGTTTGGTGATTGATTCGATTTGTACCAATATTTCAATCTTTCAGCCCATTTGGTACCATAGAGCCTGCGAAAACTGCTTCCAAAGTTCGAACCCAAGTCTGAAATGAGCAACCAAAAAAGTCATGATTTTTTTAAGAATCAAATTTTATGGAGATTTTGTGACTGAATTCGATTTGTACCACGATTTTTACCATTTTTTCAAAATTTCAGCCCATTTGGTACCATAGAGCCTGAGAAAACTGCTTCGAAAGTTCGAACCCAAGTCTGAAATTAGCGTCCATAAAAATCATGATTTTTCTAAGATGATTCTTTATGGAGTTTTGTGATTGATTCGATTTGTACCACTATTCTTACAACTTTTTCAAAATTTCATCCCATTTGGTACCATAGAGCATGAGAAAACTGCTTCAAAAGTTCGAACCCAAGTCTGAAATGAGCAACCAAAAAAATCATGATTTTTTTAAGAATCAAACATAATGGAGATTTTGTGACTGAATTCAATTTGTACCACGATTCTTACCACTTTTCCAAAATTTCAGCCCATTTGGTACTGTACCGGACAGCAGGCGGATGGAAATAATCATTAAAATAATTAAGGAAATGAATATTTACTGTTATCATGCAATTAACGATGCCGAATCCCTTTTGAAGCTTATCACCGGACACGTATCATGTGTCAAATGGGATTTAACCGTAGTATTTAAAATTTGGTTATTTTTCTTGGTTCCTTAATGCTCTCATGCATCCTGTTTAGAGATAAGAATATTTGATGTACATTAACACGTGTTCAATTTGAACTCAATAAATATGCAAACAACTGCCACAATCAGTCAGTTGTCCGACGACATTCGCAAGTTGTGTTTCTATGAAAATCCTTACCTAAGGTACCCCCGAGAGGAAACCGGCATTTACAGTCGATGTCACTTGCGTAGGTGTCCAGTACATTTATGGTCCTTCGAGCCGGATTTTCCTCAGAAATCAGGAAACATGACACCGTCACTGCGCTCCTGGAAAGGCGCCGAAACACCTGCTTCCAGGAGAGGATTAGTGCCGGCACCCGAAGACAGCGGCAACTCACGCTCTACTTGGGAAACAGTTAGAGCACTACAGGAGGAGAATTGGCGCTTACAACGCCAAATAGAAGAGGGTTGGCGCTTACAACGTCAACTAGAAGAAGATGGGCGCCCACAGCGTCTACAAGAAGAGGAGACTGCACGGTATTTGGATGCACTGTTTGCAGATTTCCAGGGTGGCTGGAAGTCCATCCTCACAATATTGGCTGAGGATAACCTGCAGACTTCGTTCTCACCTCAGCAGATTACGCCAGATGGATCCACGGCTGTGATGGACATTCCACAGTTACCGTCATCTTCTGAGCAGATGCTTCATAAAAATGAAGAAAATGAAAATGCACACGGTGCAACTTGTCAGGGTGGCTGGAAGTCCACCCTCACACTACTGCCTGAGGATATACCGGAGACACCGTTCTCGCCTCAGGATCCACCAGAGGATTCCACGGCTGTGATGGACATTCCACAGTTACCGTCATCTTCTGAGCAGATGCTTCATAAAAATGAAGAAAATGAAAATGCACACGGTGCAACTCGTCAGGGTGGATGGAAGTCCTCCCTCACACTGCTGCCTGAGGATATATCGGAGACACCGTTCTCGCCTCAGGATCCGCCAGAAGATTCCACGGCTGTGATAGAAAAGGCACAGCTACCGTTAACCCCTGAGCGGCATCTTCATAAAAATGAAGAAAATGAAAATGCACAGGGTGCAACTCGTCAGGGTGGCTGGAAGTCCACCCTCACACTACTGCCTGAGGATATACCGGAGACACCGTTCCCGCCTCAGGATCCGCCAGAAGATTCCACGGCTGTGATAGAAAGGCCACAGCTACCGTTAAACCCTGTGCGGCAGCTTCATAAAAATGAAGAATATTATGAAACATTGTCGCTAAATAATGTTAGCGAAAAGAAACGACTCGCAAGGAAAGGGGTCGACAACCAGGCACAAAATATGGCGCTGTTGGAAAGTGAAATTAATGATGCCGCATTATTATCCGAAGGCATATGGAGCCCCGGAAACACCATTTACGAGGACGATTCAAGATTTGTAAAAAAAGTGAAATCTGTGAAAATTGTGACATCTTTGAAAATTGTGAAATTTATGAATCTGCCGAGTGATACTTATCAGCAAATTAATCCATGTGAAATCGGAACACTAGCGGCACAAGAAGTGTATCCACTAAAAATATTAATCGAACGAGATAATGGTGACAGCTTTGTTACACGAGAAAACAATGAAGATAATGTTTATGTTGCGCCCATCACGGCGCTCCAATGGAGAAAATCAACTCGGTTCCTAGATACGGGACAAAGAATTGCCGTTGCTGCAAACATGAAAGAAATATTTCTCCAGGTGGAAATGAAAACGGAATACCAGAAAAGGTTATTTCTGCCGGGGGAGAATCACCTGGAAGAACCGTGCACATATAATATGACGAAATCAAAGTTCATTGGCACGCCAGATAGAAAAAGTGAATTTTCCGACGCTACTGCAAATACTTATAGTCCTTGTATTTTCCTGTACTTCCACTCCAAATCTACCGCTGAAGTAATCCAAATGGCACGAGAGTGGAAATCGTTTAAGAAAAAGGTTGTTGCTGTACAAGCTGCTAACTTCATCCTCTGAGGCAAGGAATAAACTACACAGAGCGTAATTGAAATAAAGATTGGAATAAATAATAAAGAACCAGATAAGGTTCAGATAAACCCAATAAAAAGAGTCACATGAGAGACAGTAATAACAATAACACTGATTCACGAACTTGAACTTCAAACGAAAGAATTGTTTATTATAAACAAATACCTCACATGTAAACACTTGACATGTGGGTAACATAACCGAAGGCCGCCCGTTACTTAACAGGCGATTCGTTCATTCATTCTGCTGAAATATGAAAGCTGATTACTTTAACGATCACTTCATGCCGTCAAAAGATACGGATTTTTAATTGTAATTGAAGACAACATAGCAGTACCTCTCAACGACAGAAACTTCAACGAATATCTACACTTGGAAGATACCAACACACCTGCTGTGAAAACCATTATTCTTCACACCTTGAGAAGATACCTTGCTGTCCGAGGAAACTATTTGGTGAAAAATACTTTTTCACGTTGGGGGTGTACCGGACAGCAGGCGGATGGAAATAATCATTGAAATAATTAAGGAAATGAATATTTACTGTTATCATGCAATTAACGATGCCGAATCCCTTTTGAAGCTTATCACCGGACACGTATCATGTGTCAAATGGGATTTAACCGTAGTATTTAAAATTTGGTTATTTTTCTTGGTTCCTTAATGCTCTCATGCATCCTGTTTAGAGATAAGAATATTTGATGTACATTAACACGTGTTCAATTTGAACTCAATAAATATGCAAACAACTGCCACAATCAGTCAGTTGTCCGACGACATTCGCAAGTTGTGTTTCTTTGAAAATCCTTACCTAAGGTACCCCCGAGAGGAAACCGGCATTTACAGTCGATGTCACTGGCGTAGGTGTCCAGTACAGGTACCATAGAGCCTGAGAAAACTGCTTCAAAAGTTCGAACCCAAGTCTGAAATTAGCAAACAAAAAAATCATGATTTTTCTAAGAATCAAACTTTATGGAGTTTTGTGATTGATTCGATTTGTACCAATATTTCAATCTTTCAGCCCATTTGGTACCATAGAGCCTGCGAAAACTGCTTCCAAAGTTCGAACCCAAGTCTGAAATGAGCAACCAAAAAAGTCATGATTTTTTTAACAATCAAATTTTATGGAGATTTTGTGACTGAATTCGATTTGTACTACGGTCTTAACCACTTTTTCAAAATTTCAGCCCATTTGGTACCATAGAGCCTGAGAAAACTGCTTCAAAAGTGCGAACCCAAGTCTTAAATTAGCGTCCATAAAAATCATGATTTTTCTAAGAATCAAACTTTATGGAGTTTGGTGATTGATTCGATTTGTACCAATATTTCAATCTTTCAGCCCATTTGGTACCATAGAGCCTGCGAAAACTGCTTCCAAAGTTCGAACCCAAGTCTGAAATGAGCAACCAAAAAAGTCATGATTTTTTTAAGAATCAAATTTTATGGAGATTTTGTGACTGAATTCGATTTGTACCACGATTTTTACCATTTTTTCAAAATTTCAGCCCATTTGGTACCATAGAGCCTGAGAAAACTGCTTCGAAAGTTCGAACCCAAGTCTGAAATAAGCGTCCATAAAAATCATGATTTTTCTAAGAATCAAACTTTATGGAGTTTTGTGATTGATTCGATTTGTACCACTATTCTTACAACTTTTTCAAAATTTCATACCATTTGGTACCATAGAGCATGAGAAAACTGCTTCAAAAGTTCGAACCCAAGTCTGAAATGAGCAACCAAAAAAATCATGATTTTTTTAAGAATCAAACATAATGGAGATTTTGTGACTGAATTCAATTTGTACCACGATTCTTACCACTTTTTCAAAATTTCAGCCCATTTGGTACCATAGAGCCTGAGAAAACTGCTTCAAAAGTTCGAACCCAAGTCTGAAATGAGCAAACAAAAAAATCATGATTTTTCTAAGAATCAAACTTTATGGAGTTTTGTGATTGATTCGATTTGTACCAATATTTCAATCTTTCAGCCCATTTGGTACCATAGAGCCTGCGAAAACTGCTTCCAAAGTTCGAACCCAAGTCTGAAATGAGCAACCAAAAAAGTCATGATTTTTTTAAGAATCAAATTTTATGGAGATTTTGTGACTGAATTCGATTTGTACTACGGTCTTAACCACTTTTTCAAAATTTCAGCCCATTTGGTACCATAGAGCCTGAGAAACCTGCTTCAAAAGTGCGAACCCAAGTCTTAAATTAGCGTCCATAAAAATCATGATTTTTCTAAGAATCAAACTTTATGGAGTTTTGTGATTGATTCGATTTGTACCAATATTTCAATCTTTCAGCCCATTTGGTACCATAGAGCCTGCGAAAACTGCTTCCAAAGTTCGAACCCAAGTCTGAAATGAGCAACCAAAAAAGTCATGATTTTTTTAAGAATCAAATTTTATGGAGATTTTGTGAGTGAATTCGATTTGTACTACGGTCTTAACCACTTTTTCAAAATTTCAGCCCTTTTGGTACCATAGAGCCTGAGAAACCTGCTTCAAAAGTGCGAACCCAAGTCTTAAATTAGCGTCCATAAAAATCATGATTTTTCTTAGAATCAAACTTTATGGAGTTTTGTGATTGATTCGATTTGTACCAATATTTCAATCTTTCAGCCCATTTGGTACCATAGAGCCTGCGAAAACTGCTTCCAAAGTTCGAACCCAAGTCTGAAATGAGCAACCAAAAAAGTCATGATTTTTTTAAGAATCAAATTTTATGGAGATTTTGTGACTGAATTCGATTTGTACCACGATTTTTACCATTTTTTCAAAATTTCAGCCCATTTGGTACCATAGAGCCTGAGAAAACTGCTTCCAAAGTTCGAACCCAAATCTGAAATTAGCGTCCATAAAAATCATGATTTTTCTAAGAATCAAACATTATGGAGATTTTGTGACTGAATTCGATTTGTACCACGATTTTTACCATTTTTTCAAAATTTCAAAATTGATTTGTACCAATATTTCAATCTTTCAGCCCATTTGGTACCATAGAGCCTGCGAAAACTGCTTCCAAAGTTCGAACCCAAGTCTGAAATGAGCAACCAAAAAAGTCATGATTTTTTTAAGAATCAAATTTTATGGAGATTTTGTGACTGAATTCGATTTGTACTACGGTCTTAACCACTTTTTCAAAATTTCAGCCCATTTGGTACCATAGAGCCTGAGAAACCTGCTTCAAAAGTGCGAACCCAAGTCTTAAATTAGCGTCCATAAAAATCATGATTTTTCTAAGAATCAAACTTTATGGAGTTTTGTGATTGATTCGATTTGTACCAATATTTCAATCTTTCAGCCCATTTGGTACCATAGAGCCTGCGAAAACTGCTTCCAAAGTTCGAACCCAAGTCTGAAATGAGCAACCAAAAAAGTCATGATTTTTTTAAGAATCAAATTTTATGGAGATTTTATGAGTGAATTCGATTTGTACTACGGTCTTAACCACTTTTTCAAAATTTCAGCCCTTTTGGTACCATAGAGCCTGAGAAACCTGCTTCAAAAGTGCGAACCCAAGTCTTAAATTAGCGTCCATAAAAATCATGATTTTTCTTAGAATCAAACTTTATGGAGTTTTGTGATTGATTCGATTTGTACCAATATTTCAATCTTTCAGCCCATTTGGTACCATAGAGCCTGCGAAAACTGCTTCCAAAGTTCGAACCCAAGTCTGAAATGAGCAACCAAAAAAGTCATGATTTTTTTAAGAATCAAATTTTATGGAGATTTTGTGACTGAATTCGATTTGTACCACGATTTTTACCATTTTTTCAAAATTTCAGCCCATTTGGTACCATAGAGCCTGAGAAAACTGCTTCCAAAGTTCGAACCCAAATCTGAAATTAGCGTCCATAAAAATCATGATTTTTCTAAGAATCAAACATTATGGAGATTTTGTGACTGAATTCGATTTGTACCACGATTTTTACCATTTTTTCAAAATTTCAAAATTGATTTGTACCAATATTTCAATCTTTCAGCCCATTTGGTACCATAGAGCCTGCGAAAACTGCTTCCAAAGTTCGAACCCAAGTCTGAAATGAGCAACCAAAAAAGTCATGATTTTTTTAAGAATCAAATTTTATGGAGATTTTGTGACTGAATTCGATTTGTACTACGGTCTTAACCACTTTTTCAAAATTTCAGCCCATTTGGTACCATAGAGCCTGAGAAACCTGCTTCAAAAGTGCGAACCCAAGTCTTAAATTAGCGTCCATAAAAATCATGATTTTTCTAAGAATCAAACTTTATGGAGTTTTGTGATTGATTCGATTTGTACCAATATTTCAATCTTTCAGCCCATTTGGTACCATAGAGCCTGCGAAAACTGCTTCCAAAGTTCGAACCCAAGTCTGAAATGAGCAACCAAAAAAGTCATGATTTTTTTAAGAATCAAATTTTATGGAGATTTTGTGAGTGAATTCGATTTGTACTACGGTCTTAACCACTTTTTCAAAATTTCAGCCCTTTTGGTACCATAGAGCCTGAGAAACCTGCTTCAAAAGTGCGAACCCAAGTCTTAAATTAGCGTCCATAAAAATCATGATTTTTCTTAGAATCAAACTTTATGGAGTTTTGTGATTGATTCGATTTGTACCAATATTTCAATCTTTCAGCCCATTTGGTACCATAGAGCCTGCGAAAACTGCTTCCAAAGTTCGAACCCAAGTCTGAAATGAGCAACCAAAAAAGTCATGATTTTTTTAAGAATCAAATTTTATGGAGATTTTGTGACTGAATTCGATTTGTACCACGATTTTTACCATTTTTTCAAAATTTCAGCCCATTTGGTACCATAGAGCCTGAGAAAACTGCTTCCAAAGTTCGAACCCAAATCTGAAATTAGCGTCCATAAAAATCATGATTTTTCTAAGAATCAAACATTATGGAGATTTTGTGACTGAATTCGATTTGTACCACGATTTTTACCATTTTTTCAAAATTTCAAAATTGATTTGTACCAATATTTCAATCTTTCAGCCCATTTGGTACCATAGAGCCTGCGAAAACTGCTTCCAAAGTTCGAACCCAAGTCTGAAATGAGCAACCAAAAAAGTCATGATTTTTTTAAGAATCAAATTTTATGGAGATTTTGTGACTGAATTCGATTTGTACTACGGTCTTAACCACTTTTTCAAAATTTCAGCCCATTTGGTACCATAGAGCCTGAGAAACCTGCTTCAAAAGTGCGAACCCAAGTCTTAAATTAGCGTCCATAAAAATCATGATTTTTCTAAGAATCAAACTTTATGGAGTTTTGTGATTGATTCGATTTGTACCAATATTTCAATCTTTCAGCCCATTTGGTACCATAGAGCCTGCGAAAACTGCTTCCAAAGTTCGAACCCAAGTCTGAAATGAGCAACCAAAAAAGTCATGATTTTTTTAAGAATCAAATTTTATGGAGATTTTGTGAGTGAATTCGATTTGTACTACGGTCTTAACCACTTTTTCAAAATTTCAGCCCTTTTGGTACCATAGAGCCTGAGAAACCTGCTTCAAAAGTGCGAACCCAAGTCTTAAATTAGCGTCCATAAAAATCATGATTTTTCTTAGAATCAAACTTTATGGAGTTTTGTGATTGATTCGATTTGTACCAATATTTCAATCTTTCAGCCCATTTGGTACCATAGAGCCTGCGAAAACTGCTTCCAAAGTTCGAACCCAAGTCTGAAATGAGCAACCAAAAAAGTCATGATTTTTTTAAGAATCAAATTTTATGGAGATTTTGTGACTGAATTCGATTTGTACCACGATTTTTACCATTTTTTCAAAATTTCAGCCCATTTGGTACCATAGAGCCTGAGAAAACTGCTTCCAAAGTTCGAACCCAAATCTGAAATTAGCGTCCATAAAAATCATGATTTTTCTAAGAATCAAACATTATGGAGATTTTGTGACTGAATTCGATTTGTACCACGATTTTTACCATTTTTTCAAAATTTCAGCCCATTTGGTACCATAGAGCCTGAGAAAACTGCTTCAAAAGTTCGAACCCAAGTCTGAAATGAGCAAACAAAAAAAACATGATTTTTCTAAGAATCAAACTTTATGGAGTTTTGTGATTGATTCGATTTGTACCAATATTTCAATCTTTCAGCCCATTTGGTACCATAGAGCCTGCGAAAACTGCTTCCAAAGTTCGAACCCAAGTCTGAAATGAGCAACCAAAAAAGTCATGATTTTTTTAAGAATCAAATTTTATGGAGATTTTGTGACTGAATTCGATTTGTACTACGGTCTTAACCACTTTTTCAAAATTTCAGCCCATTTGGTACCATAGAGCCTGAGAAACCTGCTTCAAAAGTGCGAACCCAAGTCTTAAATTAGCGTCCATAAAAATCATGATTTTTCTAAGAATCAAACTTTATGGAGTTTTGTGATTGATTTGATTTGTACCAATATTTCAATCTTTCAGCCCATTTGGTACCATAGAGCCTGCGAAAACTGCTTCCAAAGTTCGAACCCAAGTCTGAAATGAGCAACCAAAAAAGTCATGATTTTTTTAAGAATCAAACATAATGGAGATTTTGTGACTGAATTCAATTTGTACCACGATTCTCACAACTTTTTCAAAATTTCATCCCATTTGGTACCATAGAGCATGAGAAAACTGCTTCAAAAGTTCGAACCCAAGTCTGAAATGAGCAACCAAAAAAATCATTTTTTTTTAAAGAATCAAACATAATGGAGATTTTGTGATTGATTCGATTTGTACCAATATTTCAATCTTTCAGCCCATTTGGTACCATAGAGCCTGCGAAAACTGCTTCCAAAGTTCGAACCCAAGTCTGAAATGAGCAACCAAAAAAGTCATGATTTTTTTAAGAATCAAATTTTATGGAGATTTTGTGAGTGAATTCGATTTGTACTACGGTCTTAACCACTTTTTCAAAATTTCAGCCCTTTGGTACCATAGAGCCTGAGAAACCTGCTTCAAAAGTGCGAACCCAAGTCTTAAATTAGCGTCCATAAAAATCATGATTTTTCTTAGAATCAAACTTTATGGAGTTTTGTGATAGATTCGATTTGTACCAATATTTCAATCTTTCAGCCCATTTGGTACCATAGAGCCTGCGAAAACTGCTTCCAAAGTTCGAACCCAAGTCTGAAATGAGCAACCAAAAAAGTCATGATTTTTTTAAGAATCAAATTTTATGGAGATTTTGTGACTGAATTCGATTTGTACTACGGTCTTAACCACTTTTTCAAAATTTCAGCCCATTTGGTACCATAGAGCCTGAGAAACCTGCTTCAAAAGTGCGAACCCAAGTCTTAAATTAGCGTCCATAAAAATCATGATTTTTCTAAGAATCAAACTTTATGGAGTTTTGTGATTGATTCGATTTGTACCAATATTTCAATCTTTCAGCCCATTTGGTACCATAGAGCCTGCGAAAACTGCTTCCAAAGTTCGAACCCAAGTCTGAAATGAGCAACCAAAAAAGTCATGATTTTTTTAAGAATCAAATTTTATGGAGATTTTGTGAGTGAATTCGATTTGTACTACGGTCTTAACCACTTTTTCAAAATTTCAGCCCTTTTGGTACCATAGAGCCTGAGAAACCTGCTTCAAAGGTGCGAACCCAAGTCTTAAATTAGCGTCCATAAAAATCATGATTTTTCTTAGAATCAAACTTTATGGAGTTTTGTGATTGATTCGATTTGTACCAATATTTCAATCTTTCAGCCCATTTGGTACCATAGAGCCTGCGAAAACTGCTTCCAAAGTTCGAACCCAAGTCTGAAATGAGCAACCAAAAAAGTCATGATTTTTTTAAGAATCAAATTTTATGGAGATTTTGTGACTGAATTCGATTTGTACCACGATTTTTACCATTTTTTCAAAATTTCAGCCCATTTGGTACCATAGAGCCTGAGAAAACTGCTTCCAAAGTTCGAACCCAAATCTGAAATTAGCGTCCATAAAAATCATGATTTTTCTAAGAATCAAACATTATGGAGATTTTGTGACTGAATTCGATTTGTACCACGATTTTTACCATTTTTTCAAAATTTCAGCCCATTTGGTACCATAGAGCCTGAGAAAACTGCTTCCAAAGTTCGAACCCAAGTCTGAAATGAGCAACCAAAAAAATCATGATTTTTTTAAGAATCAAACATAATGGAGATTTTGTGACTGAATTCAATTTTTACCACGATTCTTACCACTTTTTCAAAATTTCAGCCCATTTGGTACCATAGAGCCTGAGAAAACTGCTTCAAAAGTTCGAACCCAAGTCTGAAATGAGCAAACAAAAAAAACATGATTTTTCTAAGAATCAAACTTTATGGAGTTTTGTGATTGATTCGATTTGTACCAATATTTCAATCTTTCAGCCCATTTGGTACCATAGAGCCTGCGAAAACTGCTTCCAAAGTTCGAACCCAAGTCTGAAATGAGCAACCAAAAAAGTCATGATTTTTTTAAGAATCAAATTTTATGGAGATTTTGTGACTGAATTCGATTTGTACTACGGTCTTAACCACTTTTTCAAAATTTCAGCCCATTTGGTACCATAGAGCCTGAGAAACCTGCTTCAAAAGTGCGAACCCAAGTCTTAAATTAGCGTCCATAAAAATCATGATTTTTCTAAGAATCAAACTTTATGGAGTTTTGTGATTGATTTGATTTGTACCAATATTTCAATCTTTCAGCCCATTTGGTACCATAGAGCCTGCGAAAACTGCTTCCAAAGTTCGAACCCAAGTCTGAAATGAGCAACCAAAAAAGTCATGATTTTTTTAAGAATCAAACATAATGGAGATTTTGTGACTGAATTCAATTTGTACCACGATTCTCACAACTTTTTCAAAATTTCATCCCATTTGGTACCATAGAGCATGAGAAAACTGCTTCAAAAGTTCGAACCCAAGTCTGAAATGAGCAACCAAAAAAATCATTTTTTTTTAAAGAATCAAACATAATGGAGATTTTGTGATTGATTCGATTTGTACCAATATTTCAATCTTTCAGCCCATTTGGTACCATAGAGCCTGCGAAAACTGCTTCCAAAGTTCGAACCCAAGTCTGAAATGAGCAACCAAAAAAGTCATGATTTTTTTAAGAATCAAATTTTATGGAGATTTTGTGAGTGAATTCGATTTGTACTACGGTCTTAACCACTTTTTCAAAATTTCAGCCCTTTGGTACCATAGAGCCTGAGAAACCTGCTTCAAAAGTGCGAACCCAAGTCTTAAATTAGCGTCCATAAAAATCATGATTTTTCTTAGAATCAAACTTTATGGAGTTTTGTGATTGATTCGATTTGTACCAATATTTCAATCTTTCAGCCCATTTGGTACCATAGAGCCTGCGAAAACTGCTTCCAAAGTTCGAACCCAAATCTGAAATTAGCGTCCATAAAAATCATGATTTTTCTAAGAATCAAACATTATGGAGATTTTGTGACTGAATTCGATTTGTACCACGATTTTTACCATTTTTTCAAAATTTCAGCCCATTTGGTACCATAGAGCCTGAGAAAACTGCTTCAAAAGTTCGAACCCAAGTCTGAAATGAGCAAACAAAAAAAACATGATTTTTCTAAGAATCAAACTTTATGGAGTTTTGTGATTGATTCGATTTGTACCAATATTTCAATCTTTCAGCCCATTTGGTACCATAGAGCCTGCGAAAACTGCTTCCAAAGTTCGAACCCAAGTCTGAAATGAGCAACCAAAAAAGTCATGATTTTTTTAAGAATCAAATTTTATGGAGATTTTGTGACTGAATTCGATTTGTACTACGGTCTTAACCACTTTTTCAAAATTTCAGCCCATTTGGTACCATAGAGCCTGAGAAACCTGCTTCAAAAGTGCGAACCCAAGTCTTAAATTAGCGTCCATAAAAATCATGATTTTTCTAAGAATCAAACTTTATGGAGTTTTGTGATTGATTTGATTTGTACCAATATTTCAATCTTTCAGCCCATTTGGTACCATAGAGCCTGCGAAAACTGCTTCCAAAGTTCGAACCCAAGTCTGAAATGAGCAACCAAAAAAGTCATGATTTTTTTAAGAATCAAACATAATGGAGATTTTGTGACTGAATTCAATTTGTACCACGATTCTCAAAACTTTTTCAAAATTTCATCCCATTTGGTACCATAGAGCATGAGAAAACTGCTTCAAAAGTTCGAACCCAAGTCTGAAATGAGCAACCAAAAAAATCATTTTTTTTTAAAGAATCAAACATAATGGAGATTTTGTGATTGATTCGATTTGTACCAATATTTCAATCTTTCAGCCCATTTGGTACCATAGAGCCTGCGAAAACTGCTTCCAAAGTTCGAACCCAAGTCTGAAATGAGCAACCAAAAAAGTCATGATTTTTTTAAGAATCAAATTTTATGGAGATTTTGTGAGTGAATTCGATTTGTACTACGGTCTTAACCACTTTTTCAAAATTTCAGCCCTTTGGTACCATAGAGCCTGAGAAACCTGCTTCAAAAGTGCGAACCCAAGTCTTAAATTAGCGTCCATAAAAATCATGATTTTTCTTAGAATCAAACTTTATGGAGTTTTGTGATAGATTCGATTTGTACCAATATTTCAATCTTTCAGCCCATTTGGTACCATAGAGCCTGCGAAAACTGCTTCCAAAGTTCGAACCCAAGTCTGAAATGAGCAACCAAAAAAGTCATGATTTTTTTAAGAATCAAATTTTATGGAGATTTTGTGACTGAATTCGATTTGTACCACGATTTTTACCATTTTTTCAAAATTTCAGCCCATTTGGTACCATAGAGCCTGAGAAAACTGCTTCCAAAGTTCGAACCCAAGTCTGAAATTAGCGTCCATAAAAATCATGATTTTTCTTAGAATCAAACTTTATGGAGTTTTGTGATTGATTCGATTTGTACCAATATTTCAATCTTTCAGCCCATTTGGTACCATAGAGCCTGCGAAAACTGCTTCCAAAGTTCGAACCCAAGTCTGAAATGAGCAACCAAAAAAGTCATGATTTTTTTAAGAATCAAATTTTATGGAGATTTTGTGACTGAATTCGATTTGTACCACGATTTTTACCATTTTTTCAAAATTTCAGCCCATTTGGTACCATAGAGCCTGAGAAAACTGCTTCCAAAGTTCGAACCCAAGTCTGAAATTAGCGTCCATAAAAATCATGATTTTTCTAAGAATCAAACTTTATGGAGTTTTGTGATTGATTCGATTTGTACCAATATTTCAATCTTTCAGCCCATTTGGTACCATAGAGCCTGCGAAAACTGCTTCCAAAGTTCGAACCCAAGTCTGAAATGAGCAACCAAAAAAGTCATGATTTTTTTAAGAATCAAATTTTATGGAGATTTTGTGACTGAATTCGATTTGTACCACGATTTTTACCATTTTTTCAAAATTTCAGCCCATTTGGTACCATAGAGCCTGAGAAAACTGCTTCCAAAGTTCGAACCCAAGTCTGAAATTAGCGTCCATAAAAATCATGATTTTTCTAAGAATCAAACATTATGGAGATTTTGTGATTGATTTCGATTTGTACCACGATTCTTACCACTTTTTCAAAATTTCAGCCCATTTGGTACCATAGAGCCTGAGAAAACTGCTTCCAAAGTTCGAACCCAAATCTGAAATTAGCGTCCATAAAAATCATGATTTTTCTAAGAATCAAACATTATGGAGATTTTGTGACTGAATTCGATTTGTACCACGATTTTTACCATTTTTTCAAAATTTCAAAATTGATTTGTACCAATATTTCAATCTTTCAGCCCATTTGGTACCATAGAGCCTGCGAAAACTGCTTCCAAAGTTCGAACCCAAGTCTGAAATGAGCAACCAAAAAAGTCATGATTTTTTTAAGAATCAAATTTAATGGAGATTTTGTGACTGAATTCGATTTGTACTACGGTCTTAACCACTTTTTCAAAATTTCAGCCCATTTGGTACCATAGAGCCTGAGAAACCTGCTTCAAAAGTGCGAACCCAAGTCTTAAATTAGCGTCCATAAAAATCATGATTTTTCTAAGAATCAAACTTTATGGAGTTTTGTGATTGATTCGATTTGTACCAATATTTCAATCTTTCAGCCCATTTGGTACCATAGAGCCTGCGAAAACTGCTTCCAAAATTCGAACCCAAGTCTGAAATGAGCAACCAAAAAAGTCATGATTTTTTTAAGAATCAAATTTTATGGAGATTTTGTGAGTGAATTCGATTTGTACTACGGTCTTAACCACTTTTTCAAAATTTCAGCCCTTTTGGTACCATAGAGCCTGAGAAACCTGCTTCAAAAGTGCGAACCCAAGTCTTAAATTAGCGTCCATAAAAATCATGATTTTTCTTAGAATCAAACTTTATGGAGTTTTGTGATTGATTCGATTTGTACCAATATTTCAATCTTTCAGCCCATTTGGTACCATAGAGCCTGCGAAAACTGCTTCCAAAGTTCGAACCCAAGTCTGAAATGAGCAACCAAAAAAGTCATGATTTTTTTAAGAATCAAATTTTATGGAGATTTTGTGACTGAATTCGATTTGTACCACGATTTTTACCATTTTTTCAAAATTTCAGCCCATTTGGTACCATAGAGCCTGAGAAAACTGCTTCCAAAGTTCGAACCCAAATCTGAAATTAGCGTCCATAAAAATCATGATTTTTCTAAGAATCAAACATAATGGAGATTTTGTGACTGAATTCGATTTGTACCACGATTTTTACCATTTTTTCAAAATTTCAGCCCATTTGGTACCATAGAGCCTGAGAAAACTGCTTCCAAAGTTCGAACCCAAGTCTGAAATGAGCAACCAAAAAAATCATGATTTTTTTAAGAATCAAACATAATGGAGATTTTGTGACTGAATTCAATTTTTACCACGATTCTTACCACTTTTTCAAAATTTCAGCCCATTTGGTACCATAGAGCCTGAGAAAACTGCTTCAAAAGTTCGAACCCAAGTCTGAAATGAGCAAACAAAAAAAACATGATTTTTCTAAGAATCAAACTTTATGGAGTTTTGTGATTGATTCGATTTGTACCAATATTTCAATCTTTCAGCCCATTTGGTACCATAGAGCCTGCGAAAACTGCTTCCAAAGTTCGAACCCAAGTCTGAAATGAGCAACCAAAAAAGTCATGATTTTTTTAAGAATCAAATTTTATGGAGATTTTGTGACTGAATTCGATTTGTACTACGGTCTTAACCACTTTTTCAAAATTTCAGCCCATTTGGTACCATAGAGCCTGAGAAACCTGCTTCAAAAGTGCGAACCCAAGTCTTAAATTAGCGTCCATAAAAATCATGATTTTTCTAAGAATCAAACTTTATGGAGTTTTGTGATTGATTTGATTTGTACCAATATTTCAATCTTTCAGCCCATTTGGTACCATAGAGCCTGCGAAAACTGCTTCCAAAGTTCGAACCCAAGTCTGAAATGAGCAACCAAAAAAGTCATGATTTTTTTAAGAATCAAACATAATGGAGATTTTGTGACTGAATTCAATTTGTACCACGATTCTCACAACTTTTTCAAAATTTCATCCCATTTGGTACCATAGAGCATGAGAAAACTGCTTCAAAAGTTGGAACCCAAGTCTGAAATGAGCAACCAAAAAAATCATTTTTTTTTAAAGAATCAAACATAATGGAGATTTTGTGATTGATTCGATTTGTACCAATATTTCAATCTTTCAGCCCATTTGGTACCATAGAGCCTGCGAAAACTGCTTCCAAAGTTCGAACCCAAGTCTGAAATGAGCAACCAAAAAAGTCATGATTTTTTTAAGAATCAAATTTTATGGAGATTTTGTGAGTGAATTCGATTTGTACTACGGTCTTAACCACTTTTTCAAAATTTCAGCCCTTTGGTACCATAGAGCCTGAGAAACCTGCTTCAAAAGTGCGAACCCAAGTCTTAAATTAGCGTCCATAAAAATCATGATTTTTCTTAGAATCAAACTTTATGGAGTTTTGTGATTGATTCGATTTGTACCAATATTTCAATCTTTCAGCCCATTTGGTACCATAGAGCCTGCGAAAACTGCTTCCAAAGTTCGAACCCAAGTCTGAAATGAGCAACCAAAAAAGTCATGATTTTTTTAAGAATCAAATTTTATGGAGATTTTGTGACTGAATTCGATTTGTACCACGATTTTTACCATTTTTTCAAAATTTCAGCCCATTTGGTACCATAGAGCCTGAGAAAACTGCTTCCAAAGTTCGAACCCAAGTCTGAAATTAGCGTCCATAAAAATCATGATTTTTCTTAGAATCAAACTTTATGGAGTTTTGTGATTGATTCGATTTGTACCAATATTTCAATCTTTCAGCCCATTTGGTACCATAGAGCCTGCGAAAACTGCTTCCAAAGTTCGAACCCAAGTCTGAAATGAGCAACCAAAAAAGTCATGATTTTTTTAAGAATCAAATTTTATGGAGATTTTGTGACTGAATTCGATTTGTACCACGATTTTTACCATTTTTTCAAAATTTCAGCCCATTTGGTACCATAGAGCCTGAGAAAACTGCTTCCAAAGTTCGAACCCAAGTCTGAAATTAGCGTCCATAAAAATCATGATTTTTCTAAGAATCAAACATTATGGAGATTTTGTGATTGATTTCGATTTGTACCACGATTCTTACCACTTTTTCAAAATTTCAGCCCATTTGGTACCATAGAGCCTGAGAAAACTGCTTCCAAAGTTCGAACCCAAGTCTGAAATTAGCTTCCATAAAAATCATGATTTTTCTAAGAATCAAACTTTATGGAGTTTTGTGATTGATTCGATTTGTACCAATATTTCAATCTTTCAGCCCATAGAGCCTGAGAAAACTGCTTCAAAAGTTCGAACCCAAGTCTGAAATGAGCAACCAAATAAATCATGATTTTTTTAAGAATCAATTATGATGGAGATTTTGTGACTGAATTCGATTTGTACCACGATTCTTACCACTTTTTCAAAATTTCAGCCCATTTGGTACCATAGAGCCTGAGAAAACTGCTTCAAAACTTCGAACCCAAGTCTGAAATGAGCAAACAAAAAAATCATGATTTTTCTAAGAATCAAACTTTATGGAGTTTTGTGATTGATTCAATTTGTACCAATATTTCAATCTTTCAGCCCATTTGGTACCATAGAGCCTGCGAAAACTGCTTCCAAAGTTCGAACCCAAGTCTGAAATGAGCAACCAAAAAAGTCATGATTTTTTTAAGAATCAAATTTTATGGAGATTTTGTGATTGAATTCGATTTGTACCACGATTTTTACCATTTTTTCAAAATTTCAGCCCATTTGGTACCATGGAGCCTGAGAAAACTGCTTCCAAAGTTCGAACCAAAGTCTGAAATTAGCGTCCATAAAAATCATGATTTTTCTAAGAATCAAACTTTATGGAGTTTTGTGATTGATTCGATTTGTACCACTATTCTTACAATTTTTTCAAAATTTCATCCCAATTGGTACCATAGAGCATGAGAAAACTGCTTCAAAAGTTCGAACCCAAGTCTGAAATGAGCAACCAAAAAAATCATGATTTTTTTAAGAATCAAACATAATGGAGATTTTGTGACTGAATTCAATTTGTACCACGATTCTCACAACTTTTTCAAAATTTCATCCCATTTGGTACCATAGAGCATGAGAAAACTGCTTCAAAAGTTCGAACCCAAGTCTGAAATGAGCAACCAAAAAAATCATTTTTTTTTAAAGAATCAAACATAATGGAGATTTTGTGATTGATTCGATTTGTACCAATATTTCAATCTTTCAGCCCATTTGGTACCATAGAGCCTGCGAAAACTGCTTCCAAAGTTCGAACCCAAGTCTGAAATGAGCAACCAAAAAAGTCATGATTTTTTTAAGAATCAAATTTTATGGAGATTTTGTGAGTGAATTCGATTTGTACTACGGTCTTAACCACTTTTTCAAAATTTCAGCCCTTTGGTACCATAGAGCCTGAGAAACCTGCTTCAAAAGTGCGAACCCAAGTCTTAAATTAGCGTCCATAAAAATCATGATTTTTCTTAGAATCAAACTTTATGGAGTTTTGTGATTGATTCGATTTGTACCAATATTTCAATCTTTCAGCCCATTTGGTACCATAGAGCCTGCGAAAACTGCTTCCAAAGTTCGAACCCAAGTCTGAAATGAGCAACCAAAAAAGTCATGATTTTTTTAAGAATCAAATTTTATGGAGATTTTGTGACTGAATTCGATTTGTACCACGATTTTTACCATTTTTTCAAAATTTCAGCCCATTTGGTACCATAGAGCCTGAGAAAACTGCTTCCAAAGTTCGAACCCAAGTCTGAAATGAGCAAACAAAAAAATCATGATTTTTCTAAGAATCAAACTTTATGGAGTTTTGTGATTGATTCAATTTGTACCAATATTTCAATCTTTCAGCCCATTTGGTACCATAGAGCCTGCGAAAACTGCTTCCAAAGTTCGAACCCAAGTCTGAAATGAGCAACCAAAAAAGTCATGATTTTTTTAAGAATCAAATTTTATGGAGATTTTGTGATTGAATTCGATTTGTACCACGATTTTTACCATTTTTTCAAAATTTCAGCCCATTTGGTACCATGGAGCCTGAGAAAACTGCTTCCAAAGTTCGAACCAAAGTCTGAAATTAGCGTCCATAAAAATCATGATTTTTCTAAGGATCAAACTTTATGGAGTTTTGTGATTGATTCGATTTGTACCACTATTCTTACAATTTTTTCAAAATTTCATCCCAATTGGTACCATAGAGCATGAGAAAACTGCTTCAAAAGTTCGAACCCAAGTCTGAAATGAGCAACCAAAAAAATCATGATTTTTTTAAGAATCAAACATAATGGAGATTTTGTGACTGAATTCAATTTGTACCACGATTCTCACAACTTTTTCAAAATTTCATCCCATTTGGTACCATAGAGCATGAGAAAACTGCTTCAAAAGTTCGAACCCAAGTCTGAAATGAGCAACCAAAAAAATCATTTTTTTTTAAAGAATCAAACATAATGGAGATTTTGTGATTGATTCGATTTGTACCAATATTTCAATCTTTCAGCCCATTTGGTACCATAGAGCCTGCGAAAACTGCTTCCAAAGTTCGAACCCAAGTCTGAAATGAGCAACCAAAAAAGTCATGATTTTTTTAAGAATCAAATTTTATGGAGATTTTGTGACTGAATTCGATTTGTACCACGATTTTTACCATTTTTTCAAAATTTCAGCCCATTTGGTACCAAAGAGCCTGAGAAAACTGCTTCCAAAGTTCGAACCCAAGTCTGAAATTAGCGTCCATAAAAATCATGATTTTTCTAAGAATCAAACATTATGGAGATTTTGTGATTGATTTCGATTTGTACCACGATTCTTACCACTTTTTCAAAATTTCAGCCCATTTGGTACCATAGAGCCTGAGAAAACTGCTTCCAAAGTTCGAACCCAAGTCTGAAATTAGCTTCCATAAAAATCATGATTTTTCTAAGAATCAAACTTTATGAAGTTTTGTGATTGATTCGATTTGTACCAATATTTCAATCTTTCAGCCCATTTGGTACCATAGAGCCTGCGTTTCAAGTCTGAAATGAGCAACCAAAAAAGTCATGATTTTTTTAAGAATCAAATTTTATGGAGATTTTGTGATTGATTTCGATTTGTACCACGATTCTTACCACTTTTTCAAAATTTCAGCCCATTTGGTACCATAGAGCCTGAGAAAACTGCTTCCAAAGTTCGAACCCAAGTCTGAAATTAGCTTCCATAAAAATCATGATTTTTCTAAGAATCAAACTTTATGAAGTTTTGTGATTGATTCGATTTGTACCAATATTTCAATCTTTCAGCCCATAGAGCCTGGGAAAACTGCTTCAAAAGTTCGAACCCAAGTCTGAAATGAGCAACCAAATAAATCATGATTTTTTTAAGAATCAATTATGATGGAGATTTTGTGACTGAATTCGATTTGTACCACGATTTTACCATTTTTTCAAAATTTCAGCCCATTTGGTACCATAGAGCCTGAGAAACCTGCTTCAAAAGTGCGAACCCAAGTCTTAAATTAGCGTCCATAAAAATCATGATTTTTCTAAGAATCAAACTTTATGGAGTTTTGTGATCGATTCGATTTGTACCAATATTTCAATCTTTCAGCCCATTTGGTACCATAGAGCCTGCGAAAACTGCTTCCAAAGTTCGAACCCAAGTCTGAAATGAGCAACCAAAAAAGTCATGATTTTTTTAAGAATAAAATTTTATGGAGATTTTGTGACTGAATTCGATTTGTACCACGATTTTTACCATTTTTTCAAAATTTCAGCCCATTTGGTACCATAGAGCCTGAGAAAACTGCTTCCAAAGTTCGAACCCAAGTCTGAAATTAGCGTCCATAAAAATCATGATTTTTCTAAGAATCAAACATTATGGAGATTTTGTAATTGATTTCGATTTGTACCACGATTCTAACAACTTTTTCAAAATTTCAGCCCATTTGGTACCATAGAGCCTGAGAAAACTGCTTCCAAAGTTCGAACCCAAGTCTGAAATTAGCTTCCATAAAAATCATGATTTTTCTAAGAATGAAACTTTATGGAGTTTTCTGATTGATTCGATTTGTACCAATATTTCAATCTTTCAGCCCATAGAGCCTGAGAAAACTGCTTCAAAAGTTCGAACCCAAGTCTGAAATGAGCAACCAAATAAATCATGATTTTTTTAAGAATCAATTATGATGGAGATTTTGTGACTTAATTCGATTTGTACCACGATTCTTACAACTTTTTCAAAATTTCATCCCATTTGGTACCATAGAGCATGAGAAAACTGCTTCAAAAGTTCGAACCCAAGTCTGAAATGAGCAACCAAAAAAATCATGATTTTTTTAAGAATCAAACATAATGGAGATTTTGTGACTGAATTCAATTTGTACCACGATTCTTACCACTTTTTCAAAATTTCAGCCCATTTGGTACCATAGAGCCTGAGAAAACTGCTTCAAAAGTTCGAACCCAAGTCTGAAATTAGCAAACAAAAATCAAGATTTTTCTAAGAATCAAACTTTATGGAGTTTTGTGATTGATTCGATTTGTACCAATATTTCAATCTTTCAGCCCATTTGGTACCATAGAGCCTGCGAAAACTGCTTCCAAAGTTCGAACCCAAGTCTGAAATGAGCAACCAAAAAAGTCATGATTTTTTTAAGAATCAAATTTTATGGAGATTTTGTGACTGAATTCGATTTGTACTACGGTCTTAACCACTTTTTCAAAATTTCAGCCCATTTGGTACCATAGAGCCTGAGAAACCTGCTTCAAAAGTGCGAACCCAAGTCTTAAATTAGCGTCCATAAAAATCATGATTTTTCTAAGAATCAAACTTTATGGAGTTTTGTGATTCATTCGATTTGTACCAATATTTCAATCTTTCAGCCCATTTGGTACCATAGAGCCTGCGAAAACTGCTTCCAAAGTTCGAACCCAAGTCTGAAATGAGCAACCAAAAAAGTCATGATTTTTTTAAGAATCAAACATAATGGAGACTTTGTGACTGAATTCAATTTGTACCACGATTCTTACAACTTTTTCAAAATTTCATCCCATTTGGTACCATAGAGCATGAGAAAACTGCTTCAAAAGTTCGAACCCAAGTCTGAAATGAGCAACCAAAAAAATCATGATTTTTTGAAGAATCAAACATAATGGAGATTTTGTGATTGAATCGATTTGTACCAATATTTCAATCTTTCAGCCCATTTGGTACCATAGAGCCTGCGAAAACTGCTTCAAAAGTTCGAACCCAAGTCTGAAATGAGCAACCAAAAAAGTCATGATTTTTTTAAGAATCAAATTTTATGGAGATTTTGTGATTGATTTCGATTTGTACCACGATTCTTACCACTTTTTCAAAATTTCAGCCCATTTGGTACCATAGAGCCTGAGAAAACTGCTTCCAAAGTTCGAACCCAAGTCTGAAATTAGCTTCCATAAAAATCATGATTTTTCTAAGAATTAAACTTTATGAAGTTTTGTGATTGATTCGATTTGTACCAATCTTTCAATCTTTCAGCCCATAGAGCCTGAGAAAACTGCTTCAAAAGTTCGAACCCAAGTCTGAAATGAGCAACCAAATAAATCATGATTTTTTTAAGAATCAATTATGATGGAGATTTTGTGACTGAATTCGATTTGTACCACGATTTTTACCATTTTTTCAAAATTTCAGCCCATTTGGTACCATAGAGCCTGAGAAAACTGCTTCCAAAGTTCGAACCCAAGTCTGAAATTAGCGTCCATAAAAATCATGATTTTTCTAAGAATCAAACTTTATGGAGTTTTGTGATTGATTCGATTTGTACCACTATTCTTACAACTTTTTCAAAATTTCATCCCATTTGGTACCATAGAGCATGAGAAAACTGCTTCAAAAGTTCGAACCCAAGTCTGAAATGAGCAACCAAAAAAATCATGATTTTTTTAAGAATCAAACATAATGGAGATTTTGTGACTGAATTCAATTTGTACCACGATTCTTACCACTTTTTCAACATTTCAGCCCATTTGGTACCATAGAGCCTGAGAAAACTGCTTCAAAAGTTCGAACCCAAGTCTGAAATGAGCAAACAAAAAAATCATGATTTTTCTAAGAATCAAACTTTATGGAGTTTTGTGATTGATTCGATTTGTACCAATATTTCAATCTTTCAGCCCATTTGGTACCATAGAGCCTGCGAAAACTGCTTCCAAAGTTCGAACCCAAGTCTGAAATGAGCAACCAAAAAAGTCATGATTTTTTTAAGAATCAATTTTTATGGAGATTTTGTGACTGAATTCGATTTGTACCACGATTTTTACCATTTTTTCAAAATTTCAGCCCATTTGGTACCATAGAGCCTGAGAAAACTGCTTCCAAAGTTCGAACCAAAGTCTGAAATTAGCGTCCATAAAAATCATGATTTTTCTAAGAATCAAACTTTATGGAGTTTTGTGATTGATTCGATTTGTACCACTATTCTTACAACTTTTTCAAAATTTCATCCCAATTGGTACCATAGAGCATGAGAAAAGTGCTTCAAAAGTTCGAACCCAAGTCTGAAATGAGCAACCAAAAAAATCATGATTTTTTTAAGAATCAAACATAATGGAGATTTTGTGACTGAATTCAATTTGTACCACGATTCTTACCACTTTTTCAAAATATCAGCCCATTGGGTACCATAGAGCCTGAGAAAACTGCTTCAAAAGTTCGAACCCAAGTCTGAAATGAGCAAACAAAAAAATCATGATTTTTCTAAGAATCAAACTTTATGGAGTTTTGTGATTGATTCGATTTGTACCAATATTTCAATCTTTCAGCCCATTTGGTACCATAGAGCCTGCGAAAACTGCTTCCAAAGTTCGAACCCAAGTCTGAAATGATTAACCAAAAAAGTCATGAATTTTTTAAGAATCAAATTTTATGGAGATTTTGTGACTGAATTCGATTTGTACTACGGTCTTAACCACTTTTTCAAAATTTCAGCCCATTTGGTACCATAGAGCCTGAGAAACCTGCTTCAAAAGTGCGAACCCAAGTCTTAAATTAGCGTCCGTAAAAATCATGATTTTTCTAAGAATCAAACTTTATGGACTTTTGTGATTGATTCGATTTGTACCAATATTTCAATCTTTCAGCCCATAGAGCCTGAGCCTGCGAAAACTGCTTCCAAAGTTCGAACCCAAGTCTGAAATGAGCAACCAAAAAAGTCATGATTTTTTTAAGAATCAAACATAATGGAGATTTTGTGACTGAATTCAATTTGTACCACGATTCTTACAACTTTTTCAAAATTTCATCCCATTTGGTACCATAGAGCATGAGAAAACTGCTTCAAAAGTTCGAACCCAAGTCTGAAATGAGCAACCAAAAAAATCATGATTTTTTTAAGAATCAAACATAATGGAGATTTTGTGATTGATTCGATTTGTACCAATATTTCAATCTTTCAGCCCATTTGGTACCATAGAGCCTGCGAAAACTGCTTCAAAAGTTCGAACCCAAGTCTGAAATGAGCAACCAAAAAAGTCATGATTTTTTTAAGAATCAAATTTTATGGAGATTTTGTGATTGATTTCGATTTGTACCACGATTCTTACCACTTTTTCAAAATTTCAGCCCATTTGGTACCATAGAGCCTGAGAAAACTGCTTCCAAAGTTCGAACCCAAGTCTGAAATTAGCTTCCATAAAAATCATGATTTTTCTAAGAATCAAACTTTATGAAGTTTTGTGATTGATTCGATTTGTACCAATATTTCAATCTTTCAGCCCATAGAGCCTGAGAAAACTGCTTCAAAAGTTCGAACCCAAGTCTGAAATGAGCAACCAAATAAATCATGATTTTTTTAAGAATCAATTATGATGGAGATTTTGTGACTGAATTCGATTTGTACCACGATTTTTACCATTTTTTCAAAATTTCAGCCCATTTGGTACCATAGAGCCTGAGAAACCTGCTTCAAAAGTGCGAACCCAAGTCTTAAATTAGCGTCCATAAAAATCATGATTTTTCTAAGAATCAAACTTTATGGAGTTTTGTGATTGATTCGATTTGTACCAATATTTCAATCTTTCAGCCCATTTGGTACCATAGAGCCTGCGAAAACTGCTTCCAAAGTTCGAACCCAAGTCTGAAATGAGCAACCAAAAAAGTCATGATTTTTTTAAGAATAAAATTTTATGGAGATTTTGTGACTGAATTCGATTTGTACCACGATTTTTACCATTTTTTCAAAATTTCAGCCCATTTGGTACATTTGGTAGCCTGAGAAAACTGCTTCCAAAGTTCGAACCAAAGTCTGAAATTAGCGTCCATAAAAATCATGATTTTTCTAAGAATCAAACTTTATGGAGTTTTGTGATTGATTCGATTTGTACCACTATTCTTACAACTTTTTCAAAATTTCATCCCAATTGGTACCATAGAGCATGAGAAAACTTCTTCAAAAGTTCGAACCCAAGTCTGAAATGAGCAACCAAAAAAATCATGATTTTTTTAAGAATCAAACATAATGGAGATTTTGTGACTGAATTCAATTTGTACCACGATTCTTACCACTTTTTCAAAATATCAGCCCATTGGGTACCATAGAGCCTGAGAAAACTGCTTCAAAAGTTCGAACCCAAGTCTGAAATGAGCAAACAAAAAAATCATGATTTTTCTAAGAATCAAACTTTATGGAGTTTTGTGATTGATTCGATTTGTACCAATATTTCAATCTTTCAGCCCATTTGGTACCATAGAGCCTGCGTTTCAAGTCTGAAATGAGCAACCAAAAAAGTCATGATTTTTTTAAGAATCAAATTTTATGGAGATTTTGTGATTGATTTCGATTTGTACCACGATTCTTACCACTTTTTCAAAATTTCAGCCCATTTGGTACCATAGAGCCTGAGAAAACTGCTTCCAAAGTTCGAACCCAAGTCTGAAATTAGCTTCCATAAAAATCATGATTTTTCTAAGAATCAAACTTTATGAAGTTTTGTGATTGATTCGATTTGTACCAATATTTCAATCTTTCAGCCCATAGAGCCTGAGAAAACTGCTTCAAAAGTTCGAACCCAAGTCTGAAATGAGCAACCAAATATCATGATTTTTTTAAGAATCAATTATGATGGAGATTTTGTGACTGAATTCGATTTGTACCACGATTTTACCATTTTTTCAAAATTTCAGCCCATTTGGTACCATAGAGCCTGAGAAACCTGCTTCAAAAGTGCGAACCCAAGTCTTAAATTAGCGTCCATAAAAATCATGATTTTTCTAAGAATCAAACTTTATGGAGTTTTGTGATTGATTCGATTTGTACCAATATTTCAATCTTTCAGCCCATTTGGTACCATAGAGCCTGCGAAAACTGCTTCCAAAGTTCGAACCCAAGTCTGAAATGAGCAACCAAAAAAGTCATGATTTTTTTAAGAATAAAATTTTATGGAGATTTTGTGACTGAATTCGATTTGTACCACGATTTTTACCATTTTTTCAAAATTTCAGCCCATTTGGTACCATAGAGCCTGAGAAAACTGCTTCCAAAGTTCGAACCCAAGTCTGAAATTAGCGTCCATAAAAATCATGATTTTTCTAAGAATCAAACATTATGGAGATTTTGTAATTGATTTCGATTTGTACCACGATTCTTACAACTTTTTCAAAATTTCAGCCCATTTGGTACCATAGAGCCTGAGAAAACTGCTTCCAAAGTTCGAACCCAAGTCTGAAATTAGCTTCCATAAAAATCATGATTTTTCTAAGAATGAAACTTTATGGAGTTTTCTGATTGATTCGATTTGTACCAATATTTCAATCTTTCAGCCCATAGAGCCTGAGAAAACTGCTTCAAAAGTTCGAACCCAAGTCTGAAATGAGCAACCAAATAAATCATGATTTTTTTAAGAATCAATTATGATGGAGATTTTGTGACTTAATTCGATTTGTACCACGATTCTTACAACTTTTTCAAAATTTCATCCCATTTGGTACCATAGAGCATGAGAAAACTGCTTCAAAAGTTCGAACCCAAGTCTGAAATGAGCAACCAAAAAAATCATGATTTTTTTAAGAATCAAACATAATGGAGATTTTGTGACTGAATTCAATTTGTACCACGATTCTTACCACTTTTTCAAAATTTCAGCCCATTTGGTACCATAGAGCCTGAGAAAACTGCTTCAAAAGTTCGAACCCAAGTCTGAAATTAGCAAACAAAAAAATCATGATTTTTCTAAGAATCAAACTTTATGGAGTTTTGTGATTGATTCGATTTGTACCAATATTTCAATCTTTCAGCCCATTTGGTACCATAGAGCCTGCGAAAACTGCTTCCAAAGTTCGAACCCAAGTCTGAAATGAGCAACCAAAAAAGTCATGATTTTTTTAAGAATCAAATTTTATGGAGATTTTGTGACTGAATTCGATTTGTACTACGGTCTTAACCACTTTTTCAAAATTTCAGCCCATTTGGTACCATAGAGCCTGAGAAACCTGCTTCAAAAGTGCGAACCCAAGTCTTAAATTAGCGTCCATAAAAATCATGATTTTTCTAAGAATCAAACTTTATGGAGTTTTGTGATTCATTCGATTTGTACCAATATTTCAATCTTTCAGCCCATTTGGTACCATAGAGCCTGCGAAAACTGCTTCCAAAGTTCGAACCCAAGTCTGAAATGAGCAACCAAAAAAGTCATGATTTTTTTAAGAATCAAACATAATGGAGATTTTGTGACTGAATTCAATTTGTACCACGATTCTTACAACTTTTTCAAAATTTCATCCCATTTGGTACCATAGAGCATGAGAAAACTGCTTCAAAAGTTCGAACCCAAGTCTGAAATGAGCAACCAAAAAAATCATGATTTTTTGAAGAATCAAACATAATGGAGATTTTGTGATTGAATCGATTTGTACCAATATTTCAATCTTTCAGCCCATTTGGTACCATAGAGCCTGCGAAAACTGCTTCAAAAGTTCGAACCCAAGTCTGAAATGAGCAACCAAAAAAGTCATGATTTTTTTAAGAATCAAATTTTATGGAGATTTTGTGATTGATTTCGATTTGTACCACGATTCTTACAACTTTTTCAAAATTTCAGCCCATTTGGTACCATAGAGCCTGAGAAAACTGCTTCCAAAGTTCGAACCCAAGTCTGAAATTAGCTTCCATAAAAATCATGATTTTTCTAAGAATGAAACTTTATGGAGTTTTCTGATTGATTCGATTTGTACCAATATTTCAATCTTTCAGCCCATAGAGCCTGAGAAAACTGCTTCAAAAGTTCGAACCCAAGTCTGAAATGAGCAACCAAATAAATCATGATTTTTTTAAGAATCAATTATGATGGAGATTTTGTGACTTAATTCGATTTGTACCACGATTCTTACAACTTTTTCAAAATTTCATCCCATTTGGTACCATAGAGCATGAGAAAACTGCTTCAAAAGTTCGAACCCAAGTCTGAAATGAGCAACCAAAAAAATCATGATTTTTTTAAGAATCAAACATAATGGAGATTTTGTGACTGAATTCAATTTGTACCACGATTCTTACCACTTTTTCAAAATTTCAGCCCATTTGGTACCATAGAGCCTGAGAAAACTGCTTCCAAAGTTCGAACCAAAGTCTGAAATTAGCGTCCATAAAAATCATGATTTTTCTAAGAATCAAACTTTATGGAGTTTTGTGATTGATTCGATTTGTACCACTATTCTTACAACTTTTTCAAAATTTCATCCCAATTGGTACCATAGAGCATGAGAAAACTTCTTCAAAAGTTCGAACCCAAGTCTGAAATGAGCAACCAAAAAAATCATGATTTTTTTAAGAATCAAACATAATGGAGATTTTGTGACTGAATTCAATTTGTACCACGATTCTTACCACTTTTTCAAAATATCAGCCCATTGGGTACCATAGAGCCTGAGAAAACTGCTTCAAAAGTTCGAACCCAAGTCTGAAATGAGCAAACAAAAAAATCATGATTTTTCTAAGAATCAAACTTTATGGAGTTTTGTGATTGATTCGATTTGTACCAATATTTCAATCTTTCAGCCCATTTGGTACCATAGAGCCTGCGTTTCAAGTCTGAAATGAGCAACCAAAAAAGTCATGATTTTTTTAAGAATCAAATTTTATGGAGATTTTGTGATTGATTTCGATTTGTACCACGATTCTTACCACTTTTTCAAAATTTCAGCCCATTTGGTACCATAGAGCCTGAGAAAACTGCTTCCAAAGTTCGAACCCAAGTATGAAATTAGCTTCCATAAAAATCATGATTTTCTAAGAATCAAACTTTATGAAGTTTTGTGATTGATTCGATTTGTACCAATATTTCAATCTTTCAGCCCATAGAGCCTGAGAAAACTGCTTCAAAAATTCGAACCCAAGTCTGAAATGAGCAACCAAATAAATCATGATTTTTTTAAGAATCAATTATGATGGAGATTTTGTGACTGAATTCGATTTGTACCACGATTTTTACCATTTTTTCAAAATTTCAGCCCATTTGGTACCATAGAGCCTGAGAAAACTGCTTCCAAAGTTCGAACCCAAGTCTGAAATTAGCGTCCATAAAAATCATGATTTTTCTTAGAATCAAACTTTATGGAGTTTTGTGATTGATTCGATTTGTACCAATATTTCAATCTTTCAGCCCATTTGGTACCATAGAGCCTGAGAAACCTGCTTCAAAAGTGCGAACCCAAGTCTTAAATTAGCGTCCATAAAAATCATGATTTTTCTAAGAATCAAACTTTATGGAGTTTTGTGATTGATTCGATTTGTACCAATATTTCAATCTTTCAGCCCATTTGGTACCATAGAGCCTGCGAAAACTGCTTCCAAAGTTCGAACCCAAGTCTGAAATGAGCAACCAAAAAAGTCATGATTTTTTTAAGAATCAAACATAATGGAGATTTTGTGACTGAATTCAATTTGTACCACGATTCTTACAAATTTTTCAAAATTTCATCCCATTTGGTACCATAGAGCATGAGAAAACTGCTTCAAAAGTTCGAACCCAAGTCTGAAATGAGCAACCAAAAAAATCATGATTTTTTTAAGAATCAAACATAATGGAGATTTTGTGATTGATTCGATTTGTACCAATATTTCAATCTTTCAGCCCATTTGGTACCATAGAGCCAGCGAAAACTGCTTCCAAAGTTCGAACCCAAGTCTGAAATGAGCAACCAAAAAAGTCATGATTTTTTTAAGAATCAAATTTTATGGAGATTTTGTGAGTGAATTCGATTTGTACTACGGTCTTAACCACTTTTTCAAAATTTCAGCCCTTTTGGTACCATAGAGCCTGAGAAACCTGCTTCAAAAGTGCGAACCCAAGTCTTAAATTAGCGTCCATAAAAATCATGATTTTTCTTAGAATCAAACTTTATGGAGTTTTGTGATTGATTCGATTTGTACCAATATTTCAATCTTTCAGCCCATTTGGTACCATAGAGCCTGCGAAAACTGCTTCCAAAGTTCAAACCCAAGTCTGAAATGAGCAACCAAAAAAGTCATGATTTTTTTAAGAATCAAATTTTATGGAGATTTTGTGACTGAATTCGATTTGTACCACGATTTTTACCATTTTTTCAAAATTTCAGCCCATTTCGTACCATAGAGCCTGAGAAAACTGCTTCCAAAGTTCGAACCCAAGTCTGAAATTAGCGTCCATAAAAATCATGATTTTTCTAAGAATCAAACATAATGGAGATTTTGTGATTGATTTCGATTTGTACCACGATTCTTACCACTTTTTCAAAATTTCAGCCCATTTGGTACCATAGAGCCTGAAAAAACTGCTTCCAAAGTTCGAACCCAAGTCTGAAATTAGCTTCCATAAAAATCATGATTTTTCTAAGAATCAAACTTTATGGAGTTTTGTGATTGATTCGATTTGTACCAATATTTCAATCTTTCAGCCCATAGAACCTGAGAAAACTGCTTCAAAAGTTCGAACCCAAGTCTGAAATGAGCAACCAAATAAATCATGATTTTTTTAAGAATCAATTATGATGGAGATTTTGTGACTGAATTCGATTTGTACCACGATTCTTACCACTTTTTCAAAATTTCAGCCCATTTGGTACCATAGAGCCTGAGAAAACTGCTTCAAAACTTCGAACCCAAGTCTGAAATGAGCAAAAAAAAAAATCATGATTTTTCTAAGAATCAAACTTTATGGCTTTTTGTGATTGATTCGATTTGTACCAATATTTCAATCTTTCAGCCCATTTGGTACCATAGAGCCTGCGAAAACTGCTTCCAAAGTTCGAACCCAAGTCTGAAATGAGCAACCAAAAAAGTCATGATTTTTTTAAGAATCAAACATAATGGAGATTTTGTGACTGAATTCAATTTGTACCACGATTCTTACAACTTTTTCAAAATTTCATCCCATTTGGTACCATAGAGCATGAGAAAACTGCTTCAAAAGTTCGAACCCAAGTCTGAAATGAGCAACAAAAAAAATCATGATTTTTTTAAGAATCAAACATAATGGAGATTTTGTGATTGATTCGATTTGTACCAATATTTCAATCTTTCAGCCCATTTGGTACCATAGAGCCTGCGAAAACTGCTTCCAAAGTTCGAACCCAAGTCTGAAATGAGCAACCAAAAGAGTCATGATTTTTTTAAGAATCAAATTTTATGGAGATTTTGTGAGTGAATTCGATTTGTTCTACGGTCTTAACCACTTTTTCAAAATTTCAGCCCATTTGGTACCATAGAGCCTGAGAAAACTGCTTCCAAAGTTCGAACCCAAGTCTAAAATTAGCTTCCATAAAAATCATGATTTTTCTAAGAATCAAACTTTATGAAGTTTTGTGATTGATTCGATTTGTACCAATATTTCAATCTTTCAGCCCAAAGAGCCTGAGAAAACTGCTTCAAAAGTTCGAACCCAAGTCTGAAATGAGCAACCAAATAAATCATGATTTTTTTAAGAATCAATTATGATGGAGATTTTGTGACTGAATACGATTTGTACCACGATTTTTACCATTTTTTCAAAATTTCAGCCCATTTGGTACCATAGAGCCTGAGAAAACTGCTTCCAAAGTTCGAACCCAAGTCTGAAATGAGCAACCAAAAAAGTCATGTTTTTTTTAAGAATCAAACATAATGGAGATTTTGTGACTGAATTCAATTTGTACCACGATTCTTACTACTTTTTCAAAATTTCAGCCCATTTGGTACCATAGAGCCTGAGAAAACTGCTTCAAAAGTTCGAACCCAAGTCTGAAATTAGCAAACAAAAAAATCATGATTTTTCTAAGAATCAAACTTTATGGAGTTTTGTGATTGATTCGATTTGTACCAATATTTCAATCTTTCAGCCCATTTGGTACCATAGAGCCTGCGAAAACTGCTTCCAAAGTTCGAACCCAAGTCTGAAATGAGCAACCAAAAAAGTCATGATTTTTTTAAGAATCAAATTTTATGGAGATTTTGTGACTGAATTCGATTTGTACCACTATTCTTACAACTTTTTCAAAATTTCATCCCAATTGGTACCATAGAGCATGAGAAAACTGCTTCAAAAGTTCGAACCCAAGTCTGAAATGAGCAACCAAAAAAATCATGATTTTTTTTAAGAATCAAACATAATGGAGATTTTGTGACTGAATTCAATTTGTACCACGATTCTTACCACTTTTTCAAAATTTCAGCCCATTTGGTACCATAGAGCCTGAGAAACCTGCTACAAAAGTGCGAACCCAAGTCTTAAATTAGCGTCCATAAAAATCATGATTTTTCTAAGAATCAAACTTTATGGAGTTTTGTGATTGATTCGATTTGTACCAATATTTCAATCTTTCAGCCCATTTGGTACCATAGAGCCTGCGAAAACTGCTTCCAAAGTTCGAACCCAAGTCTGAAATGAGCAACCAAAAAAGTCATGATTTTTTTAAGAATCAAACATAATGGAGATTTTGTGACTGAATTCAATTTGTACCACGATTCTTACAACTTTTTCAAAATTTCATCCCATTTGGTACCATAGAGCATGAGAAAACTGCTTCAAAAGTTCGAACCCAAGTCTGAAATGAGCAACCAAAAAAATCATGATTTTTTTAAGAATCAAACATAATTGAGATTTTGTGATTGATTCGATTTGTACCAATATTTCAATCTTTCAGCCCATTTGGTACCATAGAGCCTGCGAAAACTGCTTCCAAAGTTCGAACCCAAGTCTGAAATGAGCAACCAAAAAAGTCATGATTTTTTTAAGAATCAAATTTTATGGAGATTTTGTGACTGAATTCGATTTGTACCACGATTTTGACCATTTTTTCAAAATTTCAGCCCATTTGGTACCATAGAGCCTGAGAAAACTGCTTCCAAAGTTCGAACCCAAGTCTGAAATTAGCGTCCATAAAAATCATGATTTTTCTTAGAATCAAACTTTATGGAGTTTTGTGATTGATTCGATTTGTACCAATATTTCAATCTTTCAGCCCATTTGGTACCATAGAGCCTGCGAAAACTGCTTCCAAAGTTCGAACCCAAGTCTGAAATGAGCAACCAAAAAAGTCATGAATTTTTGAGGAATCGAATTTTATGGAGATTTTGTGACTGAATTCGATTTGTACTACGGTCTTAACCACTTTTTCAAAATTTCAGCCCATTTGGTACCATAGAGCCTGAGAAACCTGCTTCAAAAGTGCGAACCCAAGTCTTAAATCATGATTTATAAAAATAAAAAAATCATGATTTTTCTAAGAATCAAACTTTATGGAGTTTTGTGATTGATTCGATTTGTACCAATATTTCAATCTTTCAGCCCATTTGGTACCATAGAGCCTGCGAAAACTGCTTCCAAAGTTCGAACCCAAAACTGAAATGAGCAACCAAAAAAGTCATGATTTTTTTAAGAACCAAACATAATGGAGATTTTGTGACTGAATTCAATTTGTACCACGATTCTTACAACTTTTTCAAAATTTCATCCCATTTGGTACCATAGAGCATGAGAAAACTGCTTCAAAAGTTCGAACCCAAGTCTGAAATGAGCAACCAAAAAAATCATGATTTTTTTAAGAATAAAACATAATGGAGATTTTGTGATTGATTCGATTTGTACCAATATTTCAATCTTTCAGCCCATTTGGTACCATAGAGCCTGCGAAAACTGCTTCAAAAGTTCGAACCCAAGTCTGAAATGAGCAACCAAAAAAGTCATGATTTTTTTAAGAATCAAATTTTATGGAGATTTTGTGATTGATTTCGATTTGTACCACGATTCTTACCACTTTTTCAAAATTTCAGCCCATTTGGTACCATAGAGCCTGAGAAAACTGCTTCCAAAGTTCGAACCCAAGTCTGAAATTAGCTTCCATAAAAATCATGATTTTTCTAAGAATCAAACTTTATGAAGTTTTGTGATTGATTCGATTTGTACCAATATTTCAATCTTTCAGCCCATAGAGCCTGAGAAAACTGCTTCAAAAGTTCGAACCCAAGTCTGAAATGAGCAACCATATTTGGTGTGATTTATTAATCATGATTTTTTTAAGAATCAATTATGATGGAGATTTTGTGACTGAATTCGATTTGTACCACGATTTTTACCATTTTTTCAAAATTTCAGCCCATTTGGTACCATAGAGCCTGAGAAAACTGCTTCCAAAGTTCGAACCCAAGTCTGAAATTAGCGTCCATAAAAATCATGATTTTTCTAAGAATCAAACTTTATGGAGTTTTGTGATTGATTCGATTTGTACCACTATTCTTACAACTTTTTCAAAATTTCATCCCATTTGGTACCATAGAGCATGAGAAAACTGCTTCAAAAGTTCGAACCCAAGTCTGAAATGAGCAACCAAAAAAATCATGATTTTTTTAAGAATCAAACATAATGGAGATTTTGTGACTGAATTCAATTTTTACCACGATTCTTACCACTTTTTCAAAATTTCAGCCCATTTGGTACCATAGAGCCTGAGAAAACTGCTTCCAAAGTTCGAACCCAAGTCTAAAATTAGCTTCCATAAAAATCATGATTTTTCTAAGAATCAAACTTTATGAAGTTTTGTGATTGATTCGATTTGTACCAATATTTCAATCTTTCAGCCCAAAGAGCCTGAGAAAACTGCTTCAAAAGTTCGAACCCAAGTCTGAAATGAGCAACCAAATAAATCATGATTTTTTTAAGAATCAATTATGATGGAGATTTTGTGACTGAATTCGATTTGTACCACGATTTTTACCATTTTTTCAAAATTTCAGCCCATTTGGTACCATAGAGCCTGAGAAAACTGCTTCCAAAGTTCGAACCAAAGTCTGAAATTAGCGTCCATAAAAATCATGATTTTTCTAAGAATCAAACTTTATGGAGTTTTGTGATTGATTCGATTTGTACCACTATTCTTACAACTTTTTCAAAATTTCATCCCAATTGGTACCATAGAGCATGAGAAAACTGCTTCAAAAGTTCGAACCCAAGTCTGAAATGAGCAACAAAAAAAATCATGATTTTTTTAAGAATCAAACATAATGGAGATTTTGTGACTGAATTCAATTTGTACCACGATTCTTACCACTTTTTCAAAATTTCAGCCCATTGGGTACCATAGAGCCTGAGAAAACTGCTTCAAAAGTTCGGACCCAAGTCTGAAATGAGCAAACAAAAAAATCATGATTTTTCTAAGAATCAAACTTTATGGAGTTTTGTGATTGATTCGATTTGTACCAATATTTCAATCTTTCAGCCCATTTGGTACCATAGAGCCTGCGAAAACTGCTTCCAAAGTTCGAACCCAAGTCTGAAATGATTAACCAAAAAAGTCATGAATTTTTTAAGAATCAAATTTTATGGAGATTTTGTGACTGAATTCGATTTGTACTACGGTCTTAACCACTTTTTCAAAATTTCAGCCCATTTGGTACCATAGAGCCTGAGAAACCTGCTACAAAAGTGCGAACCCAAGTCTTAAATTAGCGTCCATAAAAATCATGATTTTTCTAAGAATCAAACTTTATGGAGTTTTGTGATTTATTCGATTTGTACCAATATTTCAATCTTTCAGCCCATTTGGTACCATAGAGCCTGCGAAAACTGCTTCCAAAGTTCGAACCCAAGTCTGAAATGAGCAACCAAAAAAGTCATGATTTTTTTAAGAATCAAACATAATGGAGATTTTGTGACTGAATTCAATTTGTACCACGATTCTTACAACTTTTTCAAAATTTCATCCCATTTGGTACCATAGAGCATGAGAAAACTGCTTCAAAAGTTCGAACCCAAGTCTGAAATGAGCAACCAAAAAAATCATGATTTTTTTAAGAATCAAACATAATTTGATTTTGTGATTGATTCGATTTGTACCAATATTTCAATCTTTCAGCCTATTTGGTACCATAGAGCCTGCGAAAACTGCTTCAAAAGTTCGAACCCAAGTCTGAAATGAGCAACCAAAAAAGTCATGATTTTTTTAAGAATCAAATTTTATGGAGATTTTGTGATTGATTTCGATTTGTACCACGATTCTTACAACTTTTTCAAAATTTCATCCCATTTGGTACCATAGAGCATGAGAAAACTGCTTCAAAAGTTCGAACCCAAGTATGAAATTAGCTTCCATAAAAATCATGATTTTCTAAGAATCAAACTTTATGAAGTTTTGTGATTGATTCGATTTGTACCAATATTTCAATCTTTCAGCCCATAGAGCCTGAGAAAACTGCTTCAAAAATTCGAACCCAAGTCTGAAATGAGCAACCAAATAAATCATGATTTTTTTAAGAATCAATTATGATGGAGATTTTGTGACTGAATTCGATTTGTACCACGATTTTTACCATTTTTTCAAAATTTCAGCCCATTTGGTACCATAGAGCCTGAGAAAACTGCTTCCAAAGTTCGAACCCAAGTCTGAAATTAGCGTCCATAAAAATCATGATTTTTCTTAGAATCAAACTTTATGGAGTTTTGTGATTGATTCGATTTGTACCAATATTTCAATCTTTCAGCCCATTTGGTACCATAGAGCCTGAGAAACCTGCTTCAAAAGTGCGAACCCAAGTCTTAAATTAGCGTCCATAAAAATCATGATTTTTCTAAGAATCAAACTTTATGGAGTTTTGTGATTGATTCGATTTGTACCAATATTTCAATCTTTCAGCCCATTTGGTACCATAGAGCCTGCGAAAACTGCTTCCAAAGTTCGAACCCAAGTCTGAAATGAGCAACCAAAAAAGTCATGATTTTTTTAAGAATCAAACATAATGGAGATTTTGTGACTGAATTCAATTTGTACCACGATTCTTACAAATTTTTCAAAATTTCATCCCATTTGGTACCATAGAGCATGAGAAAACTGCTTCAAAAGTTCGAACCCAAGTCTGAAATGAGCAACCAAAAAAATCATGATTTTTTTAAGAATCAAACATAATGGAGATTTTGTGATTGATTCGATTTGTACCAATATTTCAATCTTTCAGCCCATTTGGTACCATAGAGCCAGCGAAAACTGCTTCCAAAGTTCGAACCCAAGTCTGAAATGAGCAACCAAAAAAGTCATGATTTTTTTAAGAATCAAATTTTATGGAGATTTTGTGAGTGAATTCGATTTGTACTACGGTCTTAACCACTTTTTCAAAATTTCAGCCCTTTTGGTACCATAAGGCCTGAGAAACCTGCTTCAAAAGTGCGAACCCAAGTCTTAAATTAGCGTCCATAAAAATCATGATTTTTCTTAGAATCAAACTTTATGGAGTTTTGTGATTGATTCGATTTGTACCAATATTTCAATCTTTCAGCCCATTTGGTACCATAGAGCCTGCGAAAACTGCTTCCAAAGTTCAAACCCAAGTCTGAAATGAGCAACCAAAAAAGTCATGATTTTTTAAAGAATCAAATTTTATGGAGATTTTGTGACTGAATTCGATTTGTACCACGATTTTTACCATTTTTTCAAAATTTCAGCCCATTTCGTACCATAGAGCCTGAGAAAACTGCTTCCAAAGTTCGAACCCAAGTCTGAAATTAGCGTCCATAAAAATCATGATTTTTCTAAGAATCAAACATAATGGAGATTTTGTGATTGATTTCGATTTGTACCACGATTCTTACCACTTTTTCAAAATTTCAGCCCATTTGGTACCATAGAGCCTGAAAAAACTGCTTCCAAAGTTCGAACCCAAGTCTGAAATTAGCTTCCATAAAAATCATGATTTTTCTAAGAATCAAACTTTATGGAGTTTTGTGATTGATTCGATTTGTACCAATATTTCAATCTTTCAGCCCATAGAACCTGAGAAAACTGCTTCAAAAGTTCGAACCCAAGTCTGAAATGAGCAACCAAATAAATCATGATTTTTTTAAGAATCAATTATGATGGAGATTTTGTGACTGAATTCGATTTGTACCACGATTCTTACCACTTTTTCAAAATTTCAGCCCATTTGGTACCATAGAGCCTGAGAAAACTGCTTCAAAACTTCGAACCCAAGTCTGAAATGAGCAAAAAAAAAAATCATGATTTTTCTAAGAATCAAACTTTATGGCTTTTTGTGATTGATTCGATTTGTACCAATATTTCAATCTTTCAGCCCATTTGGTACCATAGAGCCTGCGAAAACTGCTTCCAAAGTTCGAACCCAAGTCTGAAATGAGCAACCAAAAAAGTCATGATTTTTTTAAGAATCAAACATAATGGAGATTTTGTGACTGAATTCAATTTGTACCACGATTCTTACAACTTTTTCAAAATTTCATCCCATTTGGTACCATAGAGCATGAGAAAACTGCTTCAAAAGTTCGAACCCAAGTCTGAAATGAGCAACAAAAAAAATCATGATTTTTTTAAGAATCAAACATAATGGAGATTTTGTGATTGATTCGATTTGTACCAATATTTCAATCTTTCAGCCCATTTGGTACCATAGAGCCTGCGAAAACTGCTTCCAAAGTTCGAACCCAAGTCTGAAATGAGCAACCAAAAGAGTCATGATTTTTTTAAGAATCAAATTTTATGGAGATTTTGTGAGTGAATTCGATTTGTTCTACGGTCTTAACCACTTTTTCAAAATTTCAGCCCTTTTGGTACCATAGAGCCTGAGAAACCTGCTTCAAAAGTGCGAACCCAAGTCTTAAATTAGCGTCCATAAAAATCATGATTTTTCTTAGAATCAAACTTTATGGAGTTTTGTGATTGATTCGATTTGTACCAATATTTCAATCTTTCAGCCCATTTGGTACCATAGAGCCTGCGAAAACTGCTTCCAAAGTTCGAACCCAAGTCTGAAATGAGCAACCAAAAAAGTCATGATTTTTTTAAGAATCAAATTTTATGGAGATTTTGTGACTGAATTCGATTTGTACCACGATTTTTACCATTTTTTCAAAATTTCAGCCCATTTGGTACCATAGAGCCTGAGAAAACTGCTTCCAAAGTTCGAACCCAAGTCTGAAATTAGCGTCCATAAAAATCATGATTTTTCTAAGAATCAAACATTATGGAGATTTTGTGATTGATTTCGATTTGAACCACGATTCTTACCACTTTTTCAAAATTTCAGCCCATTTGGTACCATAGAGCCTGAGAAAACTGCTTCCAAAGTTCGAACCCAAGTCTGAAATTAGCTTCCATAAAAATCATGATTTTTCTAAGAATCAAACTTTATGGAGTTTTGTGATTGATTCGATTTGTACCAATATTTCAATCTTTCCGCCCATAGAGCCTGAGAAAACTGCTTCAAAAGTTCGAACCCAAGTCTGAAATGAGCAACCAAATAAATCATGATTTTTTTAAGAATCAATTATGATGGAGATTTTGTGACTGAATTCGATTTGTACCACGATTCTTACAACTTTTTCAAAATTTCATCCCATTTGGTACCATAGAGCATGAGAAAACTGCTTCAAAAGTTCGAACCCAAGTCTGAAATGAGCAACCAAAAAAAAAATGATTTTTTTAAGAATCAAACATAATGGAGATTTTGTGAATGAATTCACTTTGTACCACGATTATTACCACTTTTTCAAAATTTCAGCCCATTTGGTACCATAGAGCCTGAGAAAACTGCTTCAAAAGTTCGAACCCAAGTCTGAAATGAGCAAACAAAAAAATCATGATTTTTCTAAGAATCAAACTTTAGGGAGTTTTGTGATTGATTCGATTTGTACCAATATTTCAATCTTTCAGCCCATTTGGTACCATAGAGCCTGCGAAAACTGCTTCCGAAGTTCGAACCCAAGTCTGAAATGAGCAACCAAAAAAGTCATGATTTTTTTAAGAATCAAATTTTATGGAGATTTTGTGACTGAATTCGATTTGTACCACGATTTTTACCATTTTTTCAAAATTTCAGCCCATTTGGTACCATAGAGCCTGAGAAAACTGCTTCAAAAGTTCGAACCCAAGTCTGAAATGAGCAACCAAATAAATCATGATTTTTTTAAGAATCAATTATGATGGAGATTTTGTGACTGAATTCGATTTGTACCACGATTTTTACCATTTTTTCAAAATTTCAGCCCATTTGGTACCATAGAGCCTGAGAAAACTGCTTCCAAAGTTCGAACCCAAGTCTGAAATTAGCGTCCATAAAAATCATGATTTTTCTAAGAATCAAACTTTATGGAGTTTTGTGATTGATTCGATTTGTACCACTATTCTTACAACTTTTTCAAAATTTCATCCCATTTGGTACCATAGAGCATGAGAAAACTGCTTCAAAAGTTCGAACCCAAGTCTGAAATGAGCAACCAAAAAAATCATGATTTTTTTAAGAATCAAACATAATGGAGATTTTGTGACTGAATTCAATTTGTACCACGATTCTTACCACTTTTTCAAAATTTCAGCCCATTTGGTACCATAGAGCCTGAGAAAACTGCTTCAAAAGTTCGAACCCAAGTCTGAAATGAGCAAACAAAAAAATCATGATTTTTCTAAGAATCAAACTTTATGGAGTTTTGTGATTGATTCGATTTGTACCAATATTTCAATCTTTCAGCCCATTTGGTACCATAGAGCCTGCGAAAACTGCTTCCAAAGTTCGAACCCAAGTCTGAAATGAGCAACCAAAAAAGTCATGATTTTTTTTTGAATCAAATTTTATGGAGATTTTGTGACTGAATTCGATTTGTACTACGGTCTTTACCACTTTTTCAAAATTTCAGCCCATTTGGTACCATAGAGTCTGAGAAACCTGCTTCAAAAGTGCGAACCCAAGTCTTAAATTAGCGTCCATAAAAATCATGATTTTTCTAAGAATCAAACTTTATGGAGTTTTGTGATTGATTCGATTTGTACCAATATTTCAATCTTTCAGCCCATATGGTACCATAGAGCCTGCGAAAACTGCTTCCAAAGTTCGAACCCAAGTCTGAAATGAGCAACCAAAAAAGTCATGATTTTTTTAAGAATCAAACATAATGGAGATTTTGTGACTGAATTCAATTTGTACCACGATTCTTACAACTTTTTCAAAATTTCATCCCATTTGGTACCATAGAGCATGAGAAAACTGCTTCAATAGTTCGAACCCAAGTCTGAAATGAGCAACCAAAAAAATCATGATTTTTTTAAGAATCAATTATGATGGAGATTTTGTGACTGAATTCGATTTGTACCACGATTCTTACAACTTTTTCAAAATTTCATCCCATTTGGTACCATAGAGCATGAGAAAACTGCTTCAAAAGTTCGAACCCAAGTCTGAAATGAGCAACCAAAAAAGTCATGATTTTTTTAAGAATCAAATTTTATGGAGATTTTGTGACTGAATTCGATTTGTACTACGGTCTTAACCACTTTTTCAAAATTTCAGCCCTTTTGGTACCATAGAGCCTGAGAAACCTGCTTCAAAAGTGCGAACCCAAGTCTGAAATTAGCGTCCATAAAAATCATGATTTTTCTAAGAATCAAACATTATGGAGATTTTGTGATTGATTTCGATTTGTACCACGATTCTTACCACTTTTTTAAAATTTCAGCCCATTTGGTACCATAGAGCCTGAGAAAACTGCTTCCAAAGTTCGAACCCAAGTCTGAAATTAGGTTCCATAAAAATCATGATTTTTCTAAGAATCAAACTTTATGGAGTTTTGTGATTGATTCGATTTGTACCAATATTTCAATCTTTCAGCCCATAGAGCCTGAGAAAACTGCTTCAAAAGTTCGAACCCAAGTCTGAAATGAGCAACCAAATAAATCATGATTTTTTTAAGAATCAATTATGATGGAGATTTTGTGACTGAATTCGATTTGTACCACGATTCTTACAACTTTTTCAAAATTTCATCCCATTTGGTACCATAGAGCATGAGAAAACTGCTTCAAAAGTTCGAACCCAAGTCTGAAATGAGCAACCAAAAAAATCATGATTTTTTTAAGAATCAAACATAATGGAGATTTTGTGACTGAATTCGATTTGTACCACGATTCTTACAACTTTTTCAAAATTTCAGCCCATTTGGTACCATAGAGCATGAGAAAACTGCTTCAAAAGTTCGAACCCAAGTCTGAAATGAGCAAACAAAAAAATCATGATTTTTTTAAGAATCAAACATAATGGAGATTTTGTGACTGAATTCAATTTGTACCACGATTCTTACCACTTTTTCAAAATTTCAGCCCATTTGGTACCATAGAGCCTGAGAAAACTGCTTCAAAAGTTCGAACCCAAGTCTGAAATGAGCAAACAAAAAAATCATGATTTTTCTTAGAATCAAACTTTATGGAGTTTTGTGATTGATTCGATTTGTACCAATATTTCAATCTTTCAGCCCATTTGGTACCATAAAGCCTGCGAAAACTGCTTCCAAAGTTCGAACCCAAGTCTGAAATGAGCAACCAAAAAAGTCATGATTTTTTTGAGAATCAAATTTTATGGAGATTTTGTGACTGAATTCGATTTGTACTGCGGTCTTTACCACTTTTTCAATATTTCAGCCCATTTGGTACCATAGAGCCTGAGAAACCTGCTTCAAAAGTGCGAACCCAAGTCTTAAATTAGCGTCCATAAAAATCATGATTTTTCTAAGAATCAAACTTTATGGAGTTTTGTGATTGATTTGATTTGTACCAATATTTCAATCTTTCAGCCCATATGGTACCATAGAGCCTGCGAAAACTGCTTCCAAAGTTCGAACCCAAGTCTGAAATGAGCAACCAAAAAAGTCATGATTTTTTTAAGAATCAAACATAATGGAGATTTTGTGACTGAATTCAATTTGTACCACGATTCTTACAACTTTTTCAAAATTTCATCCCATTTGGTACCATAGAGCATGAGAAAACTGCTTCAAAAGTTCGAACCCAAGTCTGAAATGAGCAACCAAAAAAATCATGATTTTTTTAAGAATCATACATAATGGAGATTTTGTGATTGATTCGATTTGTACCAATATTTCAATCTTTCAGCCCATTTGGTACCATAGAGCCTGCGAAAACTGCTTCCAAAGTTCGAACCCAAGTCTGAAATGAGCAACCAAAAAAGTCATGATTTTTTTAAGAATCAAATTTTATGGAGATTTTGTGACTGAATTCGATTTGTACTACGGTCTTAACCACTTTTTCAAAATTTCAGCCCTTTTGGTACCATAGAGCCTGAGAAACCTGCTTCAAAAGTGCGAACCCAAGTCTTAAATTAGCGTCCATAAAAATCATGATTTTTCTAAGAATCAAACTTTATGGAGTTTTGTGATTGATTCGATTTGTACCAATATTTCAATCTTTCAGCCCATTTGGTACCATAGAGCCTGCGAAAACTGCTTCCAAAGTTCGAACCCAAGTCTGAAATGAGCAACCAAAAAAGTCATGATTTTTTTAAGAATCAAATTTTATGGAGATTTTGTGACTGAATTCGATTTGTACCACGATTTTTACCATTTTTTCAAAATTTCAGCCCATTTGGTACCATAGAGCCTGAGAAAACTGCTTCCAAAGTTCGAACCCAAGTCTGAAATTAGCGTCCATAAAAATCATGATTTTTCTAAGAATCAAACATTATGGAGATTTTGTGATTGATTTCGATTTGTACCACGATTCTTACCACTTTTTCAAAATTTCAGCCCATTTCGTACCATAGAGCCTGAGAAAACTGCTTCCAAAGTTCGAACCCAAGTCTGAAATTAGCTTCCATAAAAATCATGATTTTTCTAAGAATCAAACTTTATGGAGTTTTGTGATTGATTCGATTTGTACCAATATTTCAATCTTTCAGCCCATAGAGCCTGAGAAAACTGCTTCAAAAGTTCGAACCCAAGTCTGAAATGAGCAACCAAATAAATCATGATTTTTTTAAGAATCAATTATGATGGAGATTTTGTGACTGAATTCGATTTGTACCACGATTCTTACAACTTTTTCAAAATTTCATCCCATTTGGTACCATAGAGCATGAGAAAACTGCTTCAAAAGTTCGAACCCAAGTCTGAAATGAGCAACCAAAAAAATCATGATTTTTTTAAGAATCAAACATAATGGAGATTTTGTGAATGAATTCAATTTGTACCACGATTCTTACCACTTTTTCAAAATTTCAGCCCATTTGGTACCATAGAGCCTGAGAAAACTGCTTCAAAAGTTCGAACCCAAGTCTGAAATGAGCAAACAAAAAAATCATGATTTTTCTTAGAATCAAACTTTATGGAGTTTTGTGATTGATTCGATTTGTACCAATATTTCAATCTTTCAGCCCATTTGGTACCATAGAGCCTGCGAAAACTGCTTCCAAAGTTCGAACCCAAGTCTGAAATGAGCAACCAAAAAAGTCATGATTTTTTTAAGAATCAAATTTTATGGAGATTTTGTGACTGAATTCGATTTGTACCACGATTTTTACCATTTTTTCAAAATTTCAGCCCATTTGGTACCATAGAGCCTGAGAAAACTGCTTCCAAAGTTCGAACCCAAGTCTGAAATTAGCGTCCATAAAAATCATGATTTTTCTAAGAATCAAACATTATGGAGATTTTGTGATTGATTTCGATTTGTACCACGATTCTTACCACTTTTTCAAAATTTCAGCCCATTTGGTACCATAGAGCCTGAGAAAACTGCTTCCAAAGTTCGAACCCAAGTCTGAAATTAGCTTCCATAAAAATCATGATTTTTCTAAGAATCAAACTTTATGGAGTATTGTGATTGATTCGATTTGTACCAATATTTCAATCTTTCAGCCCATAGAGCCTGAGAAAACTGCTTCAAAAGTTCGAACCCAAGTCTGAAATGAGCAACCAAATAAATCATGATTTTTTTAAGAATCAATTATGATGGAGATTTTGTGACTGAATTCGATTTGTACCACGATTCTTACAACTTTTTCAAAATTTCATCCCATTTGGTACCATAGAGCATGAGAAAACTGCTTCAAAAGTTCGAACCCAAGTCTGAAATGAGCAACCAAAAAAATCATGATTTTTTTAAGAATCAAACATAATGGAGATTTTGTGAATGAATTCAATTTGTACCACGATTCTTACCACTTTTTCAAAATTTCAGCCCATTTGGTACCATAGAGCCTGAGAAAACTGCTTCAAAAGTTCGAACCCAAGTCTGAAATGAGCAAACAAAAAAATCATGATTTTTCTTAGAATCAAACTTTATGGAGTTTTGTGATTGATTCGATTTGTACCAATATTTCAATCTTTCAGCCCATTTGGTACCATAGAGCCTGCGAAAACTGCTTCCAAAGTTCGAACCCAAGTCTGAAATGAGCAACCAAAAAAGTCATGATTTTTTTAAGAATCAAATTTTATGGAGATTTTGTGACTGAATTCGATTTGTACCACGATTTTTACCATTTTTTCAAAATTTCAGCCCATTTGGTACCATAGAGCCTGAGAAAACTGCTTCCAAAGTTCGAACCCAAGTCTGAAATTAGCGTCCATAAAAATCATGATTTTTCTAAGAATCAAACTTTATGGAGTTTTGTGATTGATTCGATTTGTAACACTATTCTTACAACTTTTTCAAAATTTCATCCCATTTGGTACCATAGAGCATGAGAAAACTGCTTCAAAAGTTCGAACCCAAGTCTGAAATGAGCAACCAAAAAAATCATGATTTTTTTAAGAATCAAACATAATGGAGATTTTGTGACTGAATTCAATTTGTACCACGATTCTTACCACTTTTTCAAAATTTCAGCCCATTTGGTACCATAGAGCCTGAGAAAACTGCTTCCAAAGTTCGAACCCAAGTCTGAAATTAGCTTCCATAAAAATCATGATTTTTCTAAGAATCAAACTTTATGGAGTTTTGTGATTGATTCGATTTGTACCAATATTTCAATCTTTCAGCCCATAGAGCCTGAGAAAACTGCTTCAAAAGTTCGAACCCAAGTCTGAAATGAGCAACCAAATAAATCATGATTTTTTTAAGAATCAATTATGATGGAGATTTTGTGACTGAATTCGATTTGTACCACGATTCTTACAACTTTTTCAAAATTTCATCCCATTTGGTACCATAGAGCCTGCGAAAACTGCTTCCAAAGTTCGAACCCAAGTCTGAAATGAGCAACCAAAAAAGTCATGATTTTTTTAAGAATCAAACTTTATGGAGTTTTGTGATTGATTCGATTTGTACCAATATTTCAATCTTTCAGCCCATTTGGTACCATAGAGCATGAGAAAACTGCTTCAAAAGTTCGAACCCAAGTCTGAAATGAGCAACCAAAAAAATCATGATTTTTTTAAGAATCAAACATAATGGAGATTTTGTGATTGATTCGATTTGTATCAATATTTCAATCTTTCAGCCCATTTGGTACCATAGAGCCTGCGAAAACTGCTTCCAAAGTTCGAACCCAAGTCTGAAATGAGCAACCAAAAAAGTCATGATTTTTTTAAGAATCAAATTTTATGGAGATTTTGTGACTGAATTCGATTTGTACTACGGTCTTAACCACTTTTTCAAAATTTCAGCCCTTTTGGTACCATAGAGCCTGAGAAACCTGCTTCAAAAGTGCGAACCCAAGTCTTAAATTAGCGTCCATAAAAATCATGATTTTTCTTAGAATCAAACTTTAAGGAGTTTTGTGATTGATTCGATTTGTACCAATATTTCAATCTTTCAGCCCATTTGGTACCATAGAGCCTGCGAAAACTGCTTCCAAAGTTCGAACCCAAGTCTGAAATGAGCATCCAAAAAAGTCATGATTTTTTTAAGAATCAAATTTTATGGAGATTTTGTGACTGAATTCGATTTGTACCACGATTTTTACCATTTTTTCAAAATTTCAGCCCATTTGGTACCATAGAGCCTGAGAAAACTGCTTCCAAAGTTCGAACCCAAGTCTGAAATTAGCGTCCATAAAAATCATGATTTTTCTAAGAATCAAACATTATGGAGATTTTGTGATTGATTTCGATTTGTACCACGATTCTTACCACTTTTTCAAAATTTCAGCCCATTTGGTACCATAGAGCCTGAGAAAACTGCTTCCAAAGTTCGAACCCAAGTCTGAAATTAGCTTCCATAAAAATCATGATTTTTCTAAGAATCAAACTTTATGGAGTTTTGTGATTGATTCGATTTGTACCAATATTTCAATCTTTCAGCCCATAGAGCCTGAGAAAACTGCTTCAAAAGTTCGAACCCAAGTCTGAAATGAGCAACCAAATAAATCATGATTTTTTTAAGAATCAATTATGATGGAGATTTTGTGACTGAATTCGATTTGTACCACGATTCTTACAACTTTTTCAAAATTTCATCCTATTTGGTACCATAGAGCATGAGAAAACTGCTTCAAAAGTTCGAACCCAAGTCTGAAATGAGCAACCAAAAAAATCATGATTTTTTTAAGAATCAAACATAATGGAGATTTTGTGAATGAATTCAATTTGTACCACGATTCTTACCACTTTTTCAAAATTTCAGCCCATTTGGTACCATAGAGCCTGAGAAAACTGCTTCAAAAGTTCGAACCCAAGTCTGAAATGAGCAAACAAAAAAATCATGATTTTTCTTAGAATCAAACTTTATGGAGTTTTGTGATTGATTCGATTTGTACCAATATTTCAATCTTTCAGCCCATTTGGTACCATAGAGCCTGCGAAAACTGCTTCCAAAGTTCGAACCCAAGTCTGAAATGAGCAACCAAAAAAGTCATGATTTTTTTAAGAATCAAACTTTATGGAGTTTTGTGATTGATTCGATTTGTACCAATATTTCAATCTTTCAGCCCATTTGGTACCATAGAGCATGAGAAAACTGCTTCAAAAGTTCGAACCCAAGTCTGAAATGAGCAACCAAAAAAATCATGATTTTTTTAAGAATCAAACATAATGGAGATTTTGTGATTGATTCGATTTGTATCAATATTTCAATCTTTCAGCCCATTTGGTACCATAGAGCCTGCGAAAACTGCTTCCAAAAGTCGAACACAAGTCTGAAATGAGCAACCAAAAAAGTCATGATTTTTTTAAGAATCAAATTTTATGGAGATTTTGTGACTGAATTCGATTTGTACTACGGTCTTAACCACTTTTTCAAAATTTCAGCCCTTTTGGTACCATAGAGCCTGAGAAACCTGCTTCAAAAGTGCGAACCCAAGTCTTAAATTAGCGTCCATAAAAATCATGATTTTTCTTAGAATCAAACTTTATGGAGTTTTGTGATTGATTCGATTTGTACCAATATTTCAATCTTTCAGCCCATTTGGTACCATAGAGCCTGCGAAAACTGCTTCCAAAGTTCGAACCCAAGTCTGAAATGAGCAACCAAAAAAGTCATGATTTTTTTAAGAATCAAATTTTATGGAGATTTTGTGACTGAATTCGATTTGTACCACGATTTTTACCATTTTTTCAAAATTTCAGCCCATTTGGTACCATAGAGCCTGAGAAAACTGCTTCCAAAGTTCGAACCCAAGTCTGAAATTAGCGTCCATAAAAATCATGATTTTTCTAAGAATCAAACATTATGGAGATTTTGTGATTGATTTCGATTTGTACCACGATTCTTACCACTTTTTCAAAATTTCAGCCCATTTGGTACCATAGAGCCTGAGAAAACTGCTTCCAAAGTTCGAACCCAAGTCTGAAATTAGCTTCCATAAAAATCATGATTTTTCTAAGAATCAAACTTTATGGAGTTTTGTGATTGATTCGATTTGTACCAATATTTCAATCTTTCAGCCCATAGAGCCTGAGAAAACTGCTTCAAAAGTTCGAACCCAAGTCTGAAATGAGCAACCAAATAAATCATGATTTTTTTAAGAATCAATTATGATGGAGATTTTGTGACTGAATTCGATTTGTACCACGATTCTTACAACTTTTTCAAAATTTCATCCCATTTGGTACCATAGAGCATGAGAAAACTGCTTCAAAAGTTCGAACCCAAGTCTGAAATGAGCAACCAAAAAAATCATGATTTTTTTAAGAATCAAACATAATGGAGATTTTGTGAATGAATTCAATTTGTACCACGATTCTTACCACTTTTTCAAAATTTCAGCCCATTTGGTACCATAGAGCCTGAGAAAACTGCTTCAAAAGTTCGAACCCAAGTCTGAAATGAGCAAACAAAAAAATCATGATTTTTCTTAGAATCAAACTTTATGGAGTTTTGTGATTGATTCGATTTGTACCAATATTTCAATCTTTCAGCCCATTTGGTACCATAGAGCCTGCGAAAACTGCTTCCAAAGTTCGAACCCAAGTCTGAAATTAGCGTCCATAAAAATCATGATTTTTCTAAGAATCAAACTTTATGGAGTTTTGTGATTGATTCGATTTGTAACACTATTCTTACAACTTTTTCAAAATTTCATCCCATTTGGTACCATAGAGCATGAGAAAACTGCTTCAAAAGTTCGAACCCAAGTCTGAAATGAGCAACCAAAAAAATCATGATTTTTTTAAGAATCAAACATAATGGAGATTTTGTGACTGAATTCAATTTGTACCACGATTCTTACCACTTTTTCAAAATTTCAGCCCATTTGGTACCATAGAGCCTGAGAAAACTGCTTCAAAAGTTCGAACCCAAGTCTGAAATGAGCAAACAAAAAAATCATGATTTTTCTAAGAATCAAACTTTATGGAGTTTTGTGATTGATTCGATTTGTACCAATATTTCAATCTTTCAGCCCATTTGGTACCATAGAGCCTGCGAAAACTGCTTCCAAAGTTCGAACCCAAGTCTGAAATGAGCAACCAAAAAAGTCATGATTTTTTTGAGAATCAAATTTTATGGAGATTTTGTGACTGAATTCGATTTGTACTACGGTCTTAACCATTTTTTCAAAATTTCAGCCCATTTGGTACCATAGAGCCTGAGAAACCTGCTTCAAAAGTGCGAACCCAAGTCTTAAATTAGCGTCCATAAAAATCATGATTTTTCTAAGAATCAAACTTTATGGAGTTTTGTGATTGATTCGATTTGTACCAATATTTCAATCTTTCAGCCCATTTGGTACCATAGAGCCTGCGAAAACTGCTTCCAAAGTTCGAACCCAAGTCTGAAATGAGCAACCAAAAAAGTCATGATTTTTTTAAGAATCAAATTTTATGGAGATTTTGTGACTGAATTCGATTTGTACCACGGTTTTTACCATTTTTTCAAAATTTCAGCCCATTTGGTACCATAGAGCCTGAGAAAACTGCTTCCAAAGTTCGAACCCAAGTCTGAAATTAGCGTCCATAAAAATCATGATTTTTCTAAGAATCAAACATTATGGAGATTTTGTGATTGATTTCGATTTGTACCACGATTCTTACCACTTTTTCAAAATTTCAGCCCATTTGGTACCATAGAGCCTGAGAAAACTGCTTCCAAAGTTCGAACCCAAGTCTGAAATTAGCTTCCATAAAAATCATGATTTTTCTAAGAATCAAACTTTATGGAGTTTTGTGATTGATTCGATTTGTACCAATATTTCAATCTTTCAGCCCATAGAGCCTGAGAAAACTGCTTCAAAAGTTCGAACCCAAGTCTGAAATGAGCAACCAAATAAATCATGATTTTTTTAAGAATCAATTATGATGGAGATTTTGTGACTGAATTCGATTTGTACCACGATTCTTACAACTTTTTCAAAATTTCATCCCATTTGGTACCATAGAGCATGAGAAAACTGCTTCAAAAGTTCGAACCCAAGTCTGAAATGAGCAACCAAAAAAATCATGATTTTTTTAAGAATCAAACATAATGGAGATTTTGTGAATGAATTCAATTTGTACCACGATTCTTACCACTTTTTCAAAATTTCAGCCCATTTGGTACCATAGAGCCTGAGAAAACTGCTTCAAAAGTTCGAACCCAAGTCTGAAATGAGCAAACAAAAAAATCATGATTTTTCTTAGAATCAAACTTTATGGAGTTTTGTGATTGATTCGATTTGTACCAATATTTCAATCTTTCAGCCCATTTGGTACCATAGAGCCTGCGAAAACTGCTTCCAAAGTTCGAACCCAAGTCTGAAATGAGCAACCAAAAAAGTCATGATTTTTTTAAGAATCAAATTTTATGGAGATTTTGTGACTGAATTCGATTTGTACCACGATTTTTACCATTTTTTCAAAATTTCAGCCCATTTGGTACCATAGAGCCTGAGAAAACTGCTTCCAAAGTTCGAACCCAAGTCTGAAATTAGCGTCCATAAAAATCATGATTTTTCTAAGAATCAAACATTATGGAGATTTTGTGATTGATTTCGATTTGTACCACGATTCTTACCACTTTTTCAAAATTTCAGCCCATTTGGTACCATAGAGCCTGAGAAAACTGCTTCCAAAGTTCGAACCCAAGTCTGAAATTAGCTTCCATAAAAATCATGATTTTTCTAAGAATCAAACTTTATGGAGTATTGTGATTGATTCGATTTGTACCAATATTTCAATCTTTCAGCCCATAGAGCCTGAGAAAACTGCTTCAAAAGTTCGAACCCAAGTCTGAAATGAGCAACCAAATAAATCATGATTTTTTTAAGAATCAATTATGATGGAGATTTTGTGACTGAATTCGATTTGTACCACGATTCTTACAACTTTTTCAAAATTTCATCCCATTTGGTACCATAGAGCATGAGAAAACTGCTTCAAAAGTTCGAACCCAAGTCTGAAATGAGCAACCAAAAAAATCATGATTTTTTTAAGAATCAAACATAATGGAGATTTTGTGAATGAATTCAATTTGTACCACGATTCTTACCACTTTTTCAAAATTTCAGCCCATTTGGTACCATAGAGCCTGAGAAAACTGCTTCAAAAGTTCGAACCCAAGTCTGAAATGAGCAAACAAAAAAATCATGATTTTTCTTAGAATCAAACTTTATGGAGTTTTGTGATTGATTCGATTTGTACCAATATTTCAATCTTTCAGCCCATTTGGTACCATAGAGCCTGCGAAAACTGCTTCCAAAGTTCGAACCCAAGTCTGAAATGAGCAACCAAAAAAGTCATGATTTTTTTAAGAATCAAATTTTATGGAGATTTTGTGACTGAATTCGATTTGTACCACGATTTTTACCATTTTTTCAAAATTTCAGCCCATTTGGTACCATAGAGCCTGAGAAAACTGCTTCCAAAGTTCGAACCCAAGTCTGAAATTAGCGTCCATAAAAATCATGATTTTTCTAAGAATCAAACTTTATGGAGTTTTGTGATTGATTCGATTTGTAACACTATTCTTACAACTTTTTCAAAATTTCATCCCATTTGGTACCATAGAGCATGAGAAAACTGCTTCAAAAGTTCGAACCCAAGTCTGAAATGAGCAACCAAAAAAATCATGATTTTTTTAAGAATCAAACATAATGGAGATTTTGTGACTGAATTCAATTTGTACCACGATTCTTACCACTTTTTCAAAATTTCAGCCCATTTGGTACCATAGAGCCTGAGAAAACTGCTTCCAAAGTTCGAACCCAAGTCTGAAATTAGCTTCCATAAAAATCATGATTTTTCTAAGAATCAAACTTTATGGAGTTTTGTGATTGATTCGATTTGTACCAATATTTCAATCTTTCAGCCCATAGAGCCTGAGAAAACTGCTTCAAAAGTTCGAACCCAAGTCTGAAATGAGCAACCAAATAAATCATGATTTTTTTAAGAATCAATTATGATGGAGATTTTGTGACTGAATTCGATTTGTACCACGATTCTTACAACTTTTTCAAAATTTCATCCCATTTGGTACCATAGAGCCTGCGAAAACTGCTTCCAAAGTTCGAACCCAAGTCTGAAATGAGCAACCAAAAAAGTCATGATTTTTTTAAGAATCAAACTTTATGGAGTTTTGTGATTGATTCGATTTGTACCAATATTTCAATCTTTCAGCCCATTTGGTACCATAGAGCATGAGAAAACTGCTTCAAAAGTTCGAACCCAAGTCTGAAATGAGCAACCAAAAAAATCATGATTTTTTTAAGAATCAAACATAATGGAGATTTTGTGATTGATTCGATTTGTATCAATATTTCAATCTTTCAGCCCATTTGGTACCATAGAGCCTGCGAAAACTGCTTCCAAAGTTCGAACCCAAGTCTGAAATGAGCAACCAAAAAAGTCATGATTTTTTTAAGAATCAAATTTTATGGAGATTTTGTGACTGAATTCGATTTGTACTACGGTCTTAACCACTTTTTCAAAATTTCAGCCCTTTTGGTACCATAGAGCCTGAGAAACCTGCTTCAAAAGTGCGAACCCAAGTCTTAAATTAGCGTCCATAAAAATCATGATTTTTCTTAGAATCAAACTTTAAGGAGTTTTGTGATTGATTCGATTTGTACCAATATTTCAATCTTTCAGCCCATTTGGTACCATAGAGCCTGCGAAAACTGCTTCCAAAGTTCGAACCCAAGTCTGAAATGAGCATCCAAAAAAGTCATGATTTTTTTAAGAATCAAATTTTATGGAGATTTTGTGACTGAATTCGATTTGTACCACGATTTTTACCATTTTTTCAAAATTTCAGCCCATTTGGTACCATAGAGCCTGAGAAAACTGCTTCCAAAGTTCGAACCCAAGTCTGAAATTAGCGTCCATAAAAATCATGATTTTTCTAAGAATCAAACATTATGGAGATTTTGTGATTGATTTCGATTTGTACCACGATTCTTACCACTTTTTCAAAATTTCAGCCCATTTGGTACCATAGAGCCTGAGAAAACTGCTTCCAAAGTTCGAACCCAAGTCTGAAATTAGCTTCCATAAAAATCATGATTTTTCTAAGAATCAAACTTTATGGAGTTTTGTGATTGATTCGATTTGTACCAATATTTCAATCTTTCAGCCCATAGAGCCTGAGAAAACTGCTTCAAAAGTTCGAACCCAAGTCTGAAATGAGCAACCAAATAAATCATGATTTTTTTAAGAATCAATTATGATGGAGATTTTGTGACTGAATTCGATTTGTACCACGATTCTTACAACTTTTTCAAAATTTCATCCTATTTGGTACCATAGAGCATGAGAAAACTGCTTCAAAAGTTCGAACCCAAGTCTGAAATGAGCAACCAAAAAAATCATGATTTTTTTAAGAATCAAACATAATGGAGATTTTGTGAATGAATTCAATTTGTACCACGATTCTTACCACTTTTTCAAAATTTCAGCCCATTTGGTACCATAGAGCCTGAGAAAACTGCTTCAAAAGTTCGAACCCAAGTCTGAAATGAGCAAACAAAAAAATCATGATTTTTCTTAGAATCAAACTTTATGGAGTTTTGTGATTGATTCGATTTGTACCAATATTTCAATCTTTCAGCCCATTTGGTACCATAGAGCCTGCGAAAACTGCTTCCAAAGTTCGAACCCAAGTCTGAAATGAGCAACCAAAAAAGTCATGATTTTTTTAAGAATCAAACTTTATGGAGTTTTGTGATTGATTCGATTTGTACCAATATTTCAATCTTTCAGCCCATTTGGTACCATAGAGCATGAGAAAACTGCTTCAAAAGTTCGAACCCAAGTTTGAAATGAGCAACCAAAAAAATCATGATTTTTTTAAGAATCAAACATAATGGAGATTTTGTGATTGATTCGATTTGTATCAATATTTCAATCTTTCAGCCCATTTGGTACCATAGAGCCTGCGAAAACTGCTTCCAAAGTTCGAACACAAGTCTGAAATGAGCAACCAAAAAAGTCATGATTTTTTTAAGAATCAAATTTTATGGAGATTTTGTGACTGAATTCGATTTGTACTACGGTCTTAACCACTTTTTCAAAATTTCAGCCCTTTTGGTACCATAGAGCCTGAGAAACCTGCTTCAAAAGTGCGAACCCAAGTCTTAAATTAGCGTCCATAAAAATCATGATTTTTCTTAGAATCAAACTTTATGGAGTTTTGTGATTGATTCGATTTGTACCAATATTTCAATCTTTCAGCCCATTTGGTACCATAGAGCCTGCGAAAACTGCTTCCAAAGTTCGAACCCAAGTCTGAAATGAGCAACCAAAAAAGTCATGATTTTTTTAAGAATCAAATTTTATGGAGATTTTGTGACTGAATTCGATTTGTACCACGATTTTTACCATTTTTTCAAAATTTCAGCCCATTTGGTACCATAGAGCCTGAGAAAACTGCTTCCAAAGTTCGAACCCAAGTCTGAAATTAGCGTCCATAAAAATCATGATTTTTCTAAGAATCAAACATTATGGAGATTTTGTGATTGATTTCGATTTGTACCACGATTCTTACCACTTTTTCAAAATTTCAGCCCATTTGGTACCATAGAGCCTGAGAAAACTGCTTCCAAAGTTCGAACCCAAGTCTGAAATTAGCTTCCATAAAAATCATGATTTTTCTAAGAATCAAACTTTATGGAGTTTTGTGATTGATTCGATTTGTACCAATATTTCAATCTTTCAGCCCATAGAGCCTGAGAAAACTGCTTCAAAAGTTCGAACCCAAGTCTGAAATGAGCAACCAAATAAATCATGATTTTTTTAAGAATCAATTATGATGGAGATTTTGTGACTGAATTCGATTTGTACCACGATTCTTACAACTTTTTCAAAATTTCATCCCATTTGGTACCATAGAGCATGAGAAAACTGCTTCAAAAGTTCGAACCCAAGTCTGAAATGAGCAACCAAAAAAATCATGATTTTTTTAAGAATCAAACATAATGGAGATTTTGTGAATGAATTCAATTTGTACCACGATTCTTACCACTTTTTCAAAATTTCAGCCCATTTGGTACCATAGAGCCTGAGAAAACTGCTTCAAAAGTTCGAACCCAAGTCTGAAATGAGCAAACAAAAAAATCATGATTTTTCTTAGAATCAAACTTTATGGAGTTTTGTGATTGATTCGATTTGTACCAATATTTCAATCTTTCAGCCCATTTGGTACCATAGAGCCTGCGAAAACTGCTTCCAAAGTTCGAACCCAAGTCTGAAATTAGCGTCCATAAAAATCATGATTTTTCTAAGAAACAAACTTTATGGAGTTTTGTGATTGATTCGATTTGTAACACTATTCTTACAACTTTTTCAAAATTTCATCCCATTTGGTACCATAGAGCATGAGAAAACTGCTTCAAAAGTTCGAACCCAAGTCTGAAATGAGCAACCAAAAAAATCATGATTTTTTTAAGAATCAAACATAATGGAGATTTTGTGACTGAATTCAATTTGTACCACGATTCTTACCACTTTTTCAAAATTTCAGCCCATTTGGTACCATAGAGCCTGAGAAAACTGCTTCAAAAGTTCGAACCCAAGTCTGAAATGAGCAAACAAAAAAATCATGATTTTTCTAAGAATCAAACTTTATGGAGTTTTGTGATTGATTCGATTTGTACCAATATTTCAATCTTTCAGCCCATTTGGTACCATAGAGCCTGCGAAAACTGCTTCCAAAGTTCGAACCCAAGTCTGAAATGAGCAACCAAAAAAGTCATGATTTTTTTGAGAATCAAATTTTATGGAGATTTTGTGACTGAATTCGATTTGTACTACGGTCTTAACCATTTTTTCAAAATTTCAGCCCATTTGGTACCATAGAGCCTGAGAAACCTGCTTCAAAAGTGCGAACCCAAGTCTTAAATTAGCGTCCATAAAAATCATGATTTTTCTAAGAATTAAACTTTATGGAGTTTTGTGATTGATTCGATTTGTACCAATATTTCAATCTTTCAGCCCATTTGGTACCATAGAGCCTGCGAAAACTGCTTCCAAAGTTCGAACCCAAGTCTGAAATGAGCAACCAAAAAAAAAAGTGGGTGTGTCAAGCCTACGCAAGACAGAAGTGAAACTTCTAGTATTCCTCTCTCTCTATTTTCATTTCATCATCTCTGTTTTCTCTCTTAGGTTAGTTTGAAAATTAGAGGTTAAATAATTCAACGACGAAGCATGGATTTGCTTTTTCTAATATTTTTTTATAGATGAATGACGTTCGATTAATGTATAGTTCCAAAAATTTTCAATTTATTCACAAGTATACAATATTACATAAATAACAATATTACAATTAAATATCTCGTCACTACTCATTTTTAACACTGAAATTCTGTACCAAACCGTTTGAACCACAATTTATGAATGTGGGTTCTGTTGGTTTGTCGGTTTCTTACCTTTGTCGTCTGCGCCTCGAGCCGGTACAGCCGAGATGTTCCTGGTCTCGAGGAACTGTCTCACCTTACTGCAATTGCTTTCCTCGAAGGTTCTATCGGAATTATCCACATTTTTGGAGGCAGCACTACTCACTAAAACCAGCAGCAGCAAGCTGAACGCACAACACGTATATTTACACGGCATTTTAAACATATTTTTTAAAGTTTATAACAACTTCCTCGACAGTAAACAATATTTATATACTGGAATACGAATGGAACGGCAAAGCGCGCGACGCGAGCGCTCTCGACGGACGACTAAACCAGACTGAACGGCGGACGGACGGTACAGGAAAGCCCTGTCCACGTCTGTACCACAGCTAAGGCATGCGCCAAACAAAATTATACTACCGAGTAAAAAAGTACTTAAATAAAACACATAAAAACTTTTATGCGCATGCTAATGATTTGTTGCTTTTACTGAAAACAGTGAACGGTGAACGGTGAGCGGTGGTGGGGGTACCCGCATTTTCGTGTCGATCCTGACTCGGTTTTACTCCGTCCCCGAAAATCCATTACGCGCCTAAAGAAGTTTCACTTCAAAAGTCATGATTTTTTTAAGAATCAAACATAATGGAGATTTTGTGACTGAATTCAATTTGTACCACGATTCTTACAACTTTTTCAAAATTTCATCCCATTTGGTACCATAGAGCATGAGAAAACTGCTTCAAAAGTTCGAACCCAAGTCTGAAATGAGCAACCAAAAAAATCATGATTTTTTTAAGAATCAAACATAATGGAGATTTTGTGATTGATTCGATTTGTACCAATATTTCAATCTTTCAGCCCATTTGGTACCATAGAGCCTGCGAAAACTGCTTCCAAAGTTCGAACCCCAGTCTGAAATGAGCAACCAAAAAAGTCATGATTTTTTTAAGAATCAAATTTTATGGAGATTTTGTGACTGAATTCGATAACCACTTTTTCAAAATTTCAGCCCTTTTGGTACCATAGAGCCTGAGAAACCTGCTTCAAAAGTGCGAACCCAAGTCTTAAATTAGCGTCCATAAAAATCATGATTTTTCTTAGAATCAAACTTTATGGAGTTTTGTGATTGATTCGATTTGTACCAATATTTCAATCTTTCAGCCCATTTGGTACCATAGAGCCTGCGAAAACTGCTTCCAAAGTTCGAACCCAAGTCTGAAATGAGCAACCAAAAAAGTCATGATTTTTTTAAGAATCAAATTTTATGGAGATTTTGTGACTGAATTCGATTTGTACCACGATTTTTACCATTTTTTCAAAATTTCAGCCCATTTGGTACCATAGAGCCTGAGAAAACTGCTTCCAAAGTTCGAACCCAAGTCTGAAATTAGGGTCCATAAAAATCATGATTTTTCTAAGAATCAAACATTATGGAGATTTTGTGATTGATTTCGATTTGTACCACGATTCTTACCACTTTTTCAAAATTTCAGCCCATTTGGTACCATAGAGCCTGAGAAAACTGCTTCCAAAGTTCGAACCCAAGTCTGAAATTAGCTTCCATAAAAATCATGATTTTTCTAAGAATCAAACTTTATGAAGTTTTGTGATTGATTCGATTTGTACCAATATTTCAATCTTTCAGCCCATAGAGCCTGAGAAAACTGCTTCAAAAGTTCGAACCCAAGTCTGAAATGAGCAACCAAATAAATCATGATTTTTTTAAGAATCAATTATGATGGAGATTTTGTGACTGAATTCGATTTGTACCACGATTTTTACCACTTTTTCAAAATTCAGCCCATTTGGTACCATAGAGCCAGAGAAAACTGCTTCCAAAGTTCGAACCCAAGTCTGAAATTAGCGTCCATAAAAATCATGATTTTTCTAAGAATCAAACTTTATGGAGTTTTGTGATTGATTCGATTTGTACCACTATTCTTACAACTTTTTCAAAATTTCATCCCATTTGGTACCATAGAGCATGAGAAAACTGCTTCAAAAGTTCGAACCCAAGTCTGAAATGAGCAAACAAAAAAATCATGATTTTTCTAAGAATCAAACTTTATGGAGTTTTGTGATTGATTCGATTTGTACCAATATTTCAATCTTTCAGCCCATTTGGTACCATAGAGCCTGCGAAAACTGCTTCCAAAGTTCGAACCCAAGTCTGAAATGAGCAACCAAAAAAGTCATGATTTTTTTAAGAATCAAATTTTATGGAGATTTTGTGACTGAATTCGATTTGTACTACGGTCTTAACCACTTTTTCAAAATTTCAGCCCATTTGGTACCATAGAGCCTGAGAAACCTGCTTCAAAAGTGCGAACCCAAGTCTTAAATTAGCGTCCATAAAAATCATGATTTTTCTAAGAATCAAACTTTATGGAGTTTTGTGATTGATTCGATTTGTACCAATATTTCAATCTTTCAGCCCATTTGGTACCATAGAGCCTGCGAAAACTGCTTCCAAAGTTCGAACCCAAGTCTGAAATGAGCAACCAAAAAAGTCATGATTTTTTTAAGAATCAAACATAATGGAGATTTTGTGACTGAATTCAATTTGTACCACGATTTTTACAACTTTTTCAAAATTTCATCCCATTTGGTACCATAGAGCATGAGAAAACTGCTTCAAAAGTTCGAACCCAAGTCTGAAATGAGCAACCAAAAAAATCATGATTTTTTTAAGAATCAAACATAATGGAGATTTTGTGATTGATTCGATTTGTACCAATATTTCAATCTTTCAGCCCATTTGGTACCATAGAGCCTGCGAAAACTGCTTCCAAAGTTCGAACCCAAGTCTGAAATTAGCAACCAAAAAAGTCATGATTTTTTTAAGAATCAAATTTTATGGAGATTTTGTGACTGAATTCGATTTGTACCACGATTTTTACCATTTTTTCAAAATTTCAGCCCATTTGGTACCATATAGCCTGAGAAAACTGCTTCCTAAGTTCGAACCCAAGTCTGAAATTAGCTTCCATAAAAATCATGATTTTTCTAAGAATCAAACTTTATGGAGTTTTGTGATTGGTTCGATTTGTACCAATATTTCAATCTTTCAGCCCATAGAGCCTGAGACAACTGCTTCAAAAGTTCGAACCCAAGTCTGAAATGAGCAACCAAATAAATCATGATTTTTTTAAGAATCAATTATGATGGAGATTTTGTGACTGAATTCGATTTGTACCACGATTCTTACAACTTTTTCAAAATTTCATCCCATTTGGTACCACAGAGCATGAGAAAACTGCTTCAAAAGTTCGAACCCAAGTCTGAAATGAGCAACCAAAAAAATCATGATTTTTTTAAGAATCAAACATAATGGAGATTTTGTGATTGATTCGATTTGTACCAATATTTCAATCTTTCAGCCCATTTGGTACCATAGAGCCTGCGAAAACTGCTTCCAAAGTTCGAACCCAAGTCTGAAATGAGCAACCAAAAAAGTCATGATTTTTTTAAGAATCAAATTTTATGGAGATTTTGTGACTGAATTCGATTTGTACCACGATTTTTACCATTTTTTCATAATTTCAGCCCATTTGGTACCATAGAGCCTGAGAAAACTGCTTCCAAAGTTCGAACCCAAGTCTGAAATTAGCTTCCATAAAAATCATGATTTTTCTAAGAATCAAACTTTATGGAGTTTTGTGATTGATTCGATTTGTACCAATATTTCAATCTTTCAGCCCATAGAGCCTGAGAAAACTGCTTCAAAAGTTCGAACCCAAGTCTGAAATGAGCAACCAAAAAAATCATGATATTTTTAAGAATCAAACATAATGGAGATTTTGTGACTGAATTCAATTTGTACCACGATTCTTACCACTTTTTCAAAATTTCAGCCCATTTGGTACCATAGAGCCTGAGAAAACTGCTTCCAAAGTTCGAACCCAAGTCTGAAATGAGCAACCAAAAAAGTCATGATTTTTTTAAGAATCAAATTTTATGGAGATTTTGTGACTGAATTCGATTTGTACCACGATTTTTACCATTTTTTCATAATTTCAGCCCATTTGGTACCATAGAGCCTGCGAAAACTGCTTCCAAAGTTCGAACCCAAGTCTGAAATGAGCAACCAAAAAAGTCATGATTTTTTTAAGAATCAAATTTTATGGAGATTTTGTGACTGAATTCGATTTGTACCACGATTTTTACCATTTTTTCATAATTTCAGCCCATTTGGTACCATAGAGCCTGAGAAAACTGCTTCCAAAGTTCGAACCCAAGTCTGAAATTAGCTTCCATAAAAATCATGATTTTTCTAAGAATCAAACTTTATGGAGTTTTGTGATTGATTCGATTTGTACCAATATTTCAATCTTTCAGCCCATTTGGTACCATAGAGCCTGCGAAAACTGCTTCCAAAGTTCGAACCCAAGTCTGAAATGAGCAACCAAAAAAGTCATGATTTTTTTAAGAATCAAATTTTATGGAGATTTTGTGACTGAATTCGATTTGTACCACGATTTTTACAATTTTTTCAAAATTTCAGCCCATTTGGTACCATAGAGCCTGAGAAAACTGCTTCCAAAGTTCGAACCCAAATCTGAAATTAGCGTCCATAAAAATCATGATTTTTCTAAGAATCAAACTTTATGGAGTTTTGTGATTGATTCGATTTGTACCACTATTCTTACAACTTTTTCAAAATTTCATCCCATTTGGTACCATAGAGCATGAGAAAACTGCTTCAAAAGTTCGAACCCAAGTCTGAAATGAGCAACCAAAAAAATCATGATTTTTTTAAGAATCAAACATAATGGAGATTTTGTGACTGAATTCAATTTGTACCACGATTCTTACCACTTTTTCAAAATTTCAGCCCATTTGGTACCATAGAGCCTGAGAAAACTGCTTCAAAAGTTCGAACCCAAGTCTGAAATGAGCAAACAAAAAAATCATGATTTTTCTAAGAATCAAACTTTATGGAGTTTTGTGATTGATTCGATTTGTACCAATATTTCAATCTTTCAGCCCATTTGGTACCATAGAGCCTGCGAAAACTGCTTCCAAAGTTCGAACCCAAGTCTGAAATGAGCAACCAAAAAAGTCATGATTTTTTAAAGAATCAAATTTAATGGAGATTTTGTGACTGAATTCGATTTGTACTACGGTCTTAACCACTTTTTCAAAATTTCAGCCCATTTGGTACCATAGAGCCTGAGAAACCTGCTTCAAAAGTGCGAACCCAAGTCTTAAATTAGCGTCCATAAAAATCATGATTTTTCTAAGAATCAAACTTTATGGAGTTTTGTGATTGATTCGATTTGTACCAATATTTCAATCTTTCAGCCCATTTGGTACCATAGAGCCTGCGAAAACTGCTTCCAAAGTTCGAACCCAAGTCTGAAATGAGCAACCAAAAAAGTCATGATTTTCTTAAGAATCAAACATAATGGAGATTTTGTGACTGAATTCAATTTGTACCACGATTCTTACAACTTTTTCAAAATTTCATCCCATTTGGTACCATAGAGCATGAGAAAACTGCTTCAAAAGTTCGAACCCAAGTCTGAAATGAGCAACCAAAAAAATCATGATTTTTTTAAGAATCAAACATAATGGAGATTTTTTTGATTGATTCGATTTGTACCAATATTTCAATCTTTCAGCCCATTTGGTACCATAGAGCCTGCGAAAACTGCTTCCAAAGTTCGAACCCAAGTCTGAAATGAGCAACCAAAAAAGTCATGATTTTTTTAAGAATCAAATTTTATGGAGATTTTGTGACTGAATTCGATTTGTACTACGGTCTTAACCACTTTTTCAAAATTTCAGCCCTTTTGGTACCATAGAGCCTGAGAAACCTGCTTCAAAAGTGCGAACCCAAGTCTTAAATTAGCGTCCATAAAAATCATGATTTTTCTTAGAATCAAACTTTATGGAGTTTTGTGATTGATTCGATTTGTACCAATATTTCAATCTTTCAGCCCATAGAGCCTGAGAAAACTGCTTCAAAAGTTCGAACCCAAGTCTGAAATGAGCAACCAAATAAATCATGATTTTTTTAAGAATCAATTATGATGGAGATTTTGTGACTGAATTCGATTTGTACCACGATTTTTACCATTTTTTCAAAATTCAGCCCATTTGGTACCATAGAGCCTGAGAAAACTGCTTCCAAAGTTCGAACCCAAGTCTGAAATGAGCAATCAAAAAAATCATGATTTTTCTAAGAATCAAACTTTATGGAGTTTTGTGATTGATTCGATTTGTACCAATATTTCAATCTTTCAGCCCATTTGGTACCATAGAGCCTGCGAAAACTGCTTCCAAAGTTCGAACCCAAGTCTGAAATGAGCAACCAAAAAAGTCATGATTTTTTTAAGAATCAAATTTTATGGAGATTATGTGACTGAATTCGATTTGTACCACGATTTTTACCATTTTTTCAAAATTTCAGCCCATTTGGTACCATAGAGCCTGAGAAAACTGCTTCCAAAGTTCGAACCCAAGTCTGAAATTAGCGTCCATAAAAATCATGATTTTTCTAAGAATCAAACTTTATGGAGTTTTGTGATTGATTCGATTTGTAACACTATTCTTACAATTTTTTCAAAATTTCATCCCATTTGGTACCATAGAGCATGAGAAAACTGCTTCAAAAGTTCGAACCCAAGTCTGAAATGAGCAACCAAAAAAATCATGATTTTTTTAAGAATCAAACATAATGGAGATTTTGTGACTGAATTCAATTTGTACCACGATTCTTACCACTTTTTCGAAATTTCAGCCCATTTGGTACCATAGAGCCTGAGAAAACTGCTTCAAAAGTTCGAACCCAAGTCTGAAATGAGCAAACAAAAAAATCATGATTTTTCTAAGAATCAAACTTTATGGAGTTTTGTGATTGATTCGATTTGTACCAATATTTCAATCTTTCAGCCCATTTGGTACCATAGAGCCTGCGAAAACTGCTTCCAAAGTTCGAACCCAAGTCTGAAATGAGCAACCAAAAAAGTCATGATTTTTTTAAGAATCAAATTTTATGGAGATTTTGTGACTGAATTCGATTTGTACTACGGTCTTAACCACTTTTTCAAAATTTCAGCCCATTTGGTACCATAGAGCCTGAGAAACCTGCTTCAAAAGTTCGAACCCAAGTCTGAAATGAGCAACCGAAAAAATCATGATTTTTTTAAGAATCAAACATAATGGAGATTTTGTGATTGATTCAATTTGTACCAATATTTCAATCTTTCAGCCCATTTGGTACCATAGAGCCTGCGAAAACTGCGTCAAAAGTTCGAACCCAAGTCTGAAATGAGCAACCAAAAAAGTCATGATTTTTTTAAGAATCAAATTTTATGGAGATTTTGTGATTGATTTCGATTTGTACCACGATTCTTACCACTTTTTCAAAATTTCAGCACATTTGGTACCATAGAGCCTGAGAAAACTGCTTCCAAAGTTCGAACCCAAGTCTGAAATTAGCTTCCATAAAAATCATGATTTTTCTAAGAATCAAACTTTATGAAGTTTTGTGATTGATTCGATTTGTACCAATATTTCAATCTTTCAGCCCATAGAGCCTGAGAAAACTGCTTCAAAAGTTCGAACCCAAGTCTGAAATGAGCAACCAAATAAATCATGATTTTTTTAAGAATCAATTATGATGGAGATTTTGTGACTGAATTCGATTTGTACCACGATTCTTACAACTTTTTCAAAATTTCAGCCCATTTGGTACCATAGAGCCTGAGAAAACTGCTTCAAAAGTTCGAACCCAAGTCTGAAATGAGCAAACAAAAAAATCATGATTTTTCTAAGAATCAAACTTTATGGAGTTTTGTGATTGATTCAATTTGTACCAATATTTCAATCTTTCAGCCCATTTGGTACCATAGAGCCTGCGAAAACTGCTTCCAAAATTCGAACCCAAGTCTGAATTGAGCAACCAAAAAAGTCATGATTTTTTTAAGAATCAAATTTTATGGAGATTTTGTGACTGACTTCGATTTGTACTACGGTCTTTTTCAATTTCAGCCCATTTGGTACCATAGAGCCTGAGAAACCTGCTTCAAAAGTGCGAACCCAAGTCTTAAATTAGCGTCCATAAAAATCATGATTTTTCTAAGAATCAAACTTTATGGAGTTTTGTGATTGATTCGATTTGTACCAATATTTCAATCTTTCAGCCCATTTGGTACCATAGAGCCTGCGAAAACTGCTTCCAAAGTTCGAACCCAAGTCTGAAATGCGCAACCAAAAAAGTCATGATTTTTTAAGAATCAAACGTAATGGAGATTTTGTGACTGAATTCGATTTGTACCACGATTTTTACCATTTTTTCAAAATTTCAGCCCATTTGGTACCATAGAGCCTGAGAAAACTGCTTCCAAAGTTCGAACCCAAGTCTGAAATTAGCGTCCATAAAAATCATGAAATTTCTAAGAATCAAACATTATGGAGATTTTGTGATTGATTTCGATTTGTACCACGATTCTTACCACTTTTTCAAAATTTCAGCCCATTTGGTACCATAGAGCCTGAGAAAACTGCTTCCAAAGTTCGAACCCAAGTCTGAAATTAGCTTCCATTAAAATCATGATTTTTCTAAGAATCAAACTTTATGGAGTTTTGTGATTGATTCGATTTGTACCAATATTTCAATCTTTCAGCCGATAGAGCCTGAGAAAACTGCTTCAAAAGTTCGAACCCAAGTCTGAAATGAGCAACCAAATAAATCATGATTTTTTTAAGAATCAATTATGATGGAGATTTTGTGACTGAATTCGATTTGTACCACGATTCTCACAACTTTTTCAAAATTTCATCCCATTTGGTACCATAGAGCATGAGAAAACTGCTTCAAAAGTTCGAACCCAAGTCTGAAATGAGCAACCAAAAAAATCATGATTTTTTTAAGAATCAAACATAATGGAGATTTTGTGAATGAATTCAATTTGTACCACGATTCTTACCACTTTTTCAAAATTTCAGCCCATTTGGTACCATAGAGCCTGAGAAAACTGCTTCAAAAGTTCGAACCCAAGTCTGAAATGAGCAAACAAAAAAATCATGATTTTTCTAAGAATCAAACTTTATTGAGTTTTGTGATTGATTCGATTTGTACCAATATTTCAATCTTTCAGCCCATTTGGTACCATAGAGCCTGCGAAAACTGCTTCTAAAGTTCGAACTCAAGTCTGAAATGAGCAACCAAAAAAATCATGATTTTTTTTAGAATCAAACATAATGGAGATTTTGTGACTGAATTCAATTTGTACCACGATTCTTACCACTTTTTCAAAATTTCAGCCCATTTGGTACCATAGAGCCTGAGAAAACTGCTTCAAAAGTTCGAACCCAAGTCTGAAATGAGCAAACAAAAAAATCATGATTTTTCTAAGAATCAAACTTTATGGAGTTTTGTGATTGATTCGATTTGTACCAATATTTCAATCTTTCAGCCCATTTGGAACCATAGAGCCTGCGAAAACTGCTTCCAAAGTTCGAACCCAAGTCTGAAATGAGCAACCAAAAAAGTCATGATTTTTTTAAGAATCAAATTTTATGGAGATTTTGTGACTGAATTCGATTTGTACCACGATTTTTACCATTTTTTCAAAATTTCAGCCCATTTGGTACCATAGAGCCTGAGAAAACTGCTTCCAAAGTTCGAACCCAAGTCTGAAATTAGCGTCCATAAAAATCATGATTTTTCTAAGAATCAAACTTTATGGAGTTTTGTGATTGATTCGATTTGTAACACTATTCTTACAACTTTTTCAAAATTTCATCCCATTTGGTACCATAGAGCATGAGAAAACTGCTTCAAAAGTTCGAACCCAAGTCTGAAATGAGCAACCAAAAAAATCATGATTTTTTTTAGAATCAAACATAATGGAGATTTTGTGACTGAATTCAATTTGTACCACGATTCTTACCACTTTTTCAAAATTTCAGCCCATTTGGTACCATAGAGCCTGAGAAAACTGCTTCAAAAGTTCGAACCCAAGTCTGAAATGAGCAAACAAAAAAATCATGATTTTTCTAAGAATCAAACTTTATGGAGTTTTGTGATTGATTCGATTTGTACCAATATTTCAATCTTTCAGCCCATTTGGAACCATAGAGCCTGCGAAAACTGCTTCCAAAGTTCGAACCCAAGTCTGAAATGAGCAACCAAAAAAGTCATGATTTTTTTGAAGATCAAATTTTATGGAGATTTTGTGACTGAATTCGATTTGTACTACGGTCTTAACCACTTTTTCAAAATTTCAGCCCATTTGGTACCATAGAGCCTGAGAAACCTGCTTCAAAAGTGCGAACCCAAGTCTTAAATTAGCGTCCATAAAAATCATGATTTTTCTAAGAATATAACTTTATGGAGTTTTGTGATTGATTCGATTTGTACCAATATTTCAATCTTTCAGCCCATTTGGTACCATAGAGCCTGCGAAAACTGCTTCCAAAGTTCGAACCCAAGTCTGAAATGAGCAACCAAAAAAGTCATGATTTTTTTAAGAATCAAACATAATGGAGATTTTGTGACTGAATTCAATTTGTACCACGATTCTTACAACTTTTTCAAAATTTCATCACATTTGGTACCATAGAGCATGAGAAAACTGCTTCAAAAGTTCGAACCCAAGTCTGAAATGAGCAACCAAAAAAATCATGATTTTTTTAAGAATCAAACATAATGGAGATTTTGTGATTGATTCGATTTGTACCAATATTTCAATCTTTCAGCCCATTTGGTACCATAGAGCCTGCGAAAACTGCTTCCAAAGTTCGAACCCAAGTCTGAAATGAGCAACCAAAAAAGTCATGATTTTTTTAAGAATCAAATTTAATGGAGATTTTGTGACTGAATTCGATTTGTACTACGGTCTTAACCACTTTTTCAAAATTTCAGCCCTTTTGGTACCATAGAGCCTGAGAAACCTGCTTCAAAAGTGCGAACCCAAGTCTTAAATTAGCGTCCATAAAAATCATGATTTTTCTAAGAATCAAACTTTATGGAGTTTTGTGATTGATTCGATTTGTACCAATATTTCAATCTTTCAGCCCATTTGGTACCATAGAGCCTGCGAAAACTGCTTCCAAAGTTCGAACCCAAGTCTGAAATGAGCAACCAAAAAAGTCATGATTTTTTTAAGAATCAAATTTTATGGAGATTTTGTGATTGATTTCGATTTGTACCACGATTCTTACCACTTTTTCAAAATTTCAGCCCATTTGGTACCATAGAGCCTGAGAAAACTGCTTCCAAAGTTCGAACCCAAGTCTGAAATTAGCTTCCATAAAAATCATGATTTTTCTAAGAATCAAACTTTATGAAGTTTTGTGATTGATTCGATTTGTACCAATATTTCAATCTTTCAGCCCATAGAGCCTGAGAAAACTGCTTCAAAAGTTCGAACCCAAGTCTGAAATGAGCAACCAAATAAATCATGATTTTTTTAAGAATCAATTATGATGGAGATTTTGTGACTGAATTCGATTTGTACCACGATTTTTACCATTTTTTCAAAATTCAGCCCATTTGGTTCCATAGAGCCTGAGAAAACTGCTTCCAAAGTTCGAACCCAAGTCTGAAATTAGCGTCCATAAAAATCATGATTTTTCTAAGAATCAAACTTTATGGAGTTTTGTGATTGATTCGATTTGTACCACTATTCTTACAACTTTTTCAAAATTTCATCCCATTTGGTACCATAGAGCATGAGAAAACTGCTTCAAAAGTTCGAACCCAAGTCTGAAATGAGCAAACAAAAAAATCATGATTTTTCTAAGAATCAAACTTTATGGAGTTTTGTGATTGATTCGATTTGTACCAATATTTCAATCTTTCAGCCCATTTGGTACCATAGAGCCGGCGAAAACTGCTTCCAAAGTTCGAACCCAAGTCTGAAATGAGCAACCAAAAAAGTCATGATTTTTTTAAGAATCAAATTTTATGGAGATTTTGTGACTGAATTCGATTTGTACTACGGTCTTAACCACTTTTTCAAAATTTCAGCCCATTTGGTACCATAGAGCCTGAGAAACCTGCTTCAAAAGTGCGAACCCAAGTCTTAAATTAGCGTCCATAAAAATCATGATTTTTCTAAGAATCAAACTTTATGTAGTTTTGTGATTGATTCGATTTGTACCAATTTTTCAATCTTTCAGCCCATTTGGTACCATAGAGCCTGCGAAAACTGCTTCCAAAGTCCGAAATCAAGTCTGAAATGAGCAACCAAAAAAGTCATGATTTTTTTAAGAATCAAACATAATGGAGATTTTGTGACTGAATTCAATTTGTACCACGATTCTTACAACTTTTTCAAAATTTCATCCCATTTGGTACCATAGAGCATGAGAAAACTGCTTCAAAAGTTCGAACCCAAGTCTGAAATGAGCAACCAAAAAAATCATGATTTTTTTAAGAATCAAACATAATGGAGATTTTGTGATTGATTCGATTTGTACCAATATTTCAATCTTTCAGCCCATTTGGTACCATAGAGCCTGCGAAAACTGCTTCCAAAGTTCGAACCCAAGTCTGAAATGAGCAACCAAAAAAGTCATGATTTTTTTAAGAATCAAATTTTATGGAGATTTTGTGACTGAATTCGATTTGTACCACGATTTTTACCATTTTTTCAAAATTTCAGCCCATTTGGTACCATAGAGCCTGAGAAAACTGCTTCCTAAGTTCGAACCCAAGTCTGAAATTAGCTTCCATAAAAATCATGATTTTTCTAAGAATCAAACTTTATGGAGTTTTGTGATTGATTCGATTTGTACCAATATTTCAATCTTTCAGCCCATAGAGCCTGAGAAAACTGCTTCAAAAGTTCGAACCCAAGTCTGAAATGAGCAACCAAATAAATCATGATTTTTTTAAGAATCAATTATGATGGAGATTTTGTGACTGAATTCGATTTGTACCACGATTCTTACAACTTTTTCAAAATTTCATCCCATTTGGTACCATAGAGCATGAGAAAACTGCTTCAAAAGTTCGAACCCAAGTCTTAAATTAGCGTCCATAAAAATCATGATTTTTCTAAGAATCGAACTTTATGGAGTTTTGTGATTGATTCGATTTGTACCAATATTTCAATCTTTCAGCCCATTTGGTACCATAGAGCCTGCGAAAACTGCTTCCAAAGTTCGAACCCAAGTCTGAAATGAGCAACCAAAAAAGTCATGATTTTTTTAAGAATCAAATTTTATGGAGATTTTGTGACTGAATTCGATTTGTACCACGATTTTTACCATTTTTTCAAAATTTCAGCCCATTTGGTACCATAGAGCCTGAGAAAACTGCTTCCAAAGTTCGAACCCAAGTCTGAAATTAGCGTCCATAAAAATCATGATTTTTCTAAGAATCAAACTTTATGGAGTTTTGTGATTGATTCGATTTGTACCACTATTCTTACAACTTTTTCAAAATTTCATCCCATTTGGTACCATAGAGCATGAGAAAACTGCTTCAAAAGTTCGAACCCAAGTCTGAAATGAGCAACCAAAAAAATCATGATTTTTTTAAGAATCAAACATAATGGAGATTTTGTGACTGAATTCAATTTGTACCACGATTCTTACCACTTTTTCAAAATTTCAGCCCATTTGGTACCATAGAGCCTGAGAAAACTGCTTCAAAAGTTCGAACCCAGCTCGAAATGAGCAAACAAAAAAATCATGATTTTTCTAAGAATCAAACTTTATGGAGTTTTGTGATTGATTAGATTTGTACCAATATTTCAATCTTTCAGCCCATTGGGTACCATAGAGCCTGCGAAAACTGCTTCCAAAGTTCGAACCCAAGTCTGAAATGAGCAACCAAAAAAGTCATGATTTTTTTAAGAATCAAATTTTATGGAGATTTTGTGACTGAATTCGATTTGTACTACGGTCTTAACCACTTTTTCAAAATTTCAGCCCATTTGGTACCATAGAGCCTGAGAAACCTGCTTCAAAAGTGCGAACCCAAGTCTTAAATTAGCGTCCATAAAAATCATGATTTTTCTAAGAATCAAACTTTATGGAGTTTTGTGATTGATTCGATTTGTACCAATATTTCAATCTTTCAGCCCATTTGGTACCATAGAGCCTGCGAAAACTGCTTCCAAAGTTCGAACCCAAGTCTGAAATGAGCAACCAAAAAAGTCATGATTTTTTTAAGAATCAAACATAATGGAGATTTTGTGACTGAATTCAATTTGTACCACGATTCTTACAACTTTTTCAAAATTTCATCCCATTTGGTACCATAGAGCATGAGAAAACTGCTTCAAAAGTTCGAACCCAAGTCTTAAATTAGCGTCCATAAAAATCATGATTTTTCTAAGAATCGAACTTTATGGAGTTTTGTGATTGATTCGATTTGTACCAATATTTCAATCTTTCAGCCCATTTGGTACCATAGAGCCTGCGAAAACTGCTTCCAAAGTTCGAACCCAAGTCTGAAATGAGCAACCAAAAAAGTCATGATTTTTTTAAGAATCAAATTTTATGGAGATTTTGTGACTGAATTCGATTTGTACCACGATTTTTACCATTTTTTCAAAATTTCAGCCCATTTGGTACCATAGAGCCTGAGAAAACTGCTTCCAAAGTTCGAACCCAAGTCTGAAATTAGCGTCCATAAAAATCATGATTTTTCTAAGAATCAAACTTTATGGAGTTTTGTGATTGATTCGATTTGTACCACTATTCTTACAACTTTTTCAAAATTTCATCCCATTTGGTACCATGGAGCATGAGAAAACTGCTTCAAAAGTTTGAACCCAAGTCTGAAATGAGCAACCAAAAAAATCATGATTTTTTTAAGAATCAAACATAATGGAGATTTTGTGACTGAATTCAATTTGTTCCACGATTCTTACCACTTTTTCAAAATTTCAGCCCATTTGGTACCATAGAGCCTGAGAAAACTGCTTCAAAAGTTCGAACCCAGCTCGAAATGAGCAAACAAAAAAATCATGATTTTTCTAAGAATCAAACTTTATGGAGTTTTGTGATTGATTAGATTTGTACCAATATTTCAATCTTTCAGCCCATTGGGTACCATAGAGCCTGCGAAAACTGCTTCCAAAGTTCGAACCCAAGTCTGAAATGAGCAACCAAAAAAGTCATGATTTTTTTAAGAATCAAATTTTATGGAGATTTTGTGACTGAATTCGATTTGTACTACGGTCTTAACCACTTTTTCAAAATTTCAGCCCATTTGGTACCATAGAGCCTGAGAAACCTGCTTCAAAAGTGCGAACCCAAGTCTTAAATTAGCTTCCATAAAAATCATGATTTTTCTAAGAATCAAACTTTATGAAGTTTTGTGATTGATTCGATTTGTACCAATATTTCAATCTTTCAGCCCATAGAGCCTGAGAAAACTGCTTCAAAAGTTCGAACCCAAGTCTGAAATGAGCAACCAAATAAATCATGATTTTTTTAAGAATCAATTATGATGGAGATTTTGTGACTGAATTCGATTTGTACCACGATTTTTACCATTTTTTCAAAATTCAGCCCATTTGGTTCCATAGAGCCTGAGAAAACTGCTTCCAAAGTTCGAACCCAAGTCTGAAATTAGCGTCCATAAAAATCATGATTTTTCTAAGAATCAAACTTTATGGAGTTTTGTGATTGATTCGATTTGTACCACTATTCTTACAACTTTTTCAAAATTTCATCCCATTTGGTACCATAGAGCATGAGAAAACTGCTTCAAAAGTTCGAACCCAAGTCTGAAATGAGCAAACAAAAAAATCATGATTTTTCTAAGAATCAAACTTTATGGAGTTTTGTGATTGATTCGATTTGTACCAATATTTCAATCTTTCAGCCCATTTGGTACCATAGAGCCGGCGAAAACTGCTTCCAAAGTTCGAACCCAAGTCTGAAATGAGCAACCAAAAAAGTCATGATTTTTTTAAGAATCAAATTTTATGGAGATTTTGTGACTGAATTCGATTTGTACTACGGTCTTAACCACTTTTTCAAAATTTCAGCCCATTTGGTACCATAGAGCCTGAGAAACCTGCTTCAAAAGTGCGAACCCAAGTCTTAAATTAGCGTCCATAAAAATCATGATTTTTCTAAGAATCAAACTTTATGTAGTTTTGTGATTGATTCGATTTGTACCAATTTTTCAATCTTTCAGCCCATTTGGTACCATAGAGCCTGCGAAAACTGCTTCCAAAGTCCGAAATCAAGTCTGAAATGAGCAACCAAAAAAGTCATGATTTTTTTAAGAATCAAACATAATGGAGATTTTGTGACTGAATTCAATTTGTACCACGATTCTTACAACTTTTTCAAAATTTCATCCCATTTGGTACCATAGAGCATGAGAAAACTGCTTCAAAAGTTCGAACCCAAGTCTGAAATGAGCAACCAAAAAAATCATGATTTTTTTAAGAATCAAACATAATGGAGATTTTGTGATTGATTCGATTTGTACCAATATTTCAATCTTTCAGCCCATTTGGTACCATAGAGCCTGCGAAAACTGCTTCCAAAGTTCGAACCCAAGTCTGAAATGAGCAACCAAAAAAGTCATGATTTTTTTAAGAATCAAATTTTATGGAGATTTTGTGACTGAATTCGATTTGTACCACGATTTTTACCATTTTTTCAAAATTTCAGCCCATTTGGTACCATAGAGCCTGAGAAAACTGCTTTCTAAGTTCGAACCCAAGTCTGAAATTAGCTTCCATAAAAATCATGATTTTTCTAAGAATCAAACTTTATGGAGTTTTGTGATTGATTCGATTTGTACCAATATTTCAATCTTTCAGCCCATAGAGCCTGAGAAAACTGCTTCAAAAGTTCGAACCCAAGTCTGAAATGAGCAACCAAATAAATCATGATTTTTTTAAGAATCAATTATGATGGAGATTTTGTGACTGAATTCGATTTGTACCACGATTCTTACAACTTTTTCAAAATTTCATCCCATTTGGTACCATAGAGCATGAGAAAACTGCTTCAAAAGTTCGAACCCAAGTCTTAAATTAGCGTCCATAAAAATCATGATTTTTCTAAGAATCGATCTTTATGGAGTTTTGTGATTGATTCGATTTGTACCAATATTTCAATCTTTCAGCCCATAGAGCCTGAGAAAACTGCTTCAAAAGTTCGAACCCAAGTCTGAAATGAGCAACCAAATAAATCATGATTTTTTTAAGAATCAATTATGATGGAGATTTTGTGACTGAATTCGATTTGTACCACGATTCTTACAACTTTTTCAAAATTTCATCCCATTTGGTACCATAGAGCATGAGAAAACTGCTTCAAAAGTTCGAACCCAAGTCTTAAATTAGCGTCCATAAAAATCATGATTTTTCTAAGAATCGATCTTTATGGAGTTTTGTGATTGATTCGATTTGTACCAATATTTCAATCTTTCAGCCCATTTGGTACCATAGAGCCTGCGAAAACTGCTTCCAAAGTTCGAACCCAAGTCTGAAATGAGCAACCAAAAAAGTCATGATTTTTTTAAGAATCAAATTTTATGGAGATTTTGTGACTGAATTCGATTTGTACCACGATTTTTACCATTTTTTCAAAATTTCAGCCCATTTGGTACCATAGAGCCTGAGAAACCTGCTTCAAAAGTGCGAACCCAAGTCTTAAATTAGCGTCCATAAAAATCATGATTTTTCTAAGAATCAAACTTTATGTAGTTTTGTGATTGATTCGATTTGTACCAATTTTTCAATCTTTCAGCCCATTTGGTACCATAGAGCCTGCGAAAACTGCTTCCAAAGTTCGAACCCAAGTCTGAAATGAGCAACCAAAAAAGTCATGATTTTTTTAAGAATCAAATTTTATGGAGATTTTGTGACTGAATTCGATTTGTACTACGGTCTTTACCACTTTTTCAAAATTTAAGCCCATTTCGTACCATAGAGCCTGAGAAAACTGCTTCAAAAGTGCGAGACCAAGTCTTAAATTAGCGTCCATAAAAATCATGATTTTTCTAAGAATCGAACTTTATGGAGTTTTGTGATTGATTCGATTTGTACCAATATTTCAATCTTTCAGCCCATTTGGTACCATAGAGCCTGCGAAAACTGCTTCCAAAGTTCGAACCCAAGTCTGAAATGAGCAACCAAAAAAGTCATGATTTTTCTAAGAATCAAACTTTATGGAGTTTTGTGATTGATTCGATTTGTACCAATATTTCAATCTTTCAGCCCATAGAGCCTGAGAAAACTGCTTCAAAAGTTCGAACCCAAGTCTGAAATGAGCAACCAAATAAATCATGATTTTTTGAAGAATCAATTATGATGGAGATTTTGTGACTGAATTCGATTTGTACCACGATTCTTACAACTTTTTCAAAATTTCATCCCATTTGGTACCATAGAGCATGAGAAAACTGCTTCAAAAGTTCGAACCCAAGTCTGATTTACCACGATTTTTACCATTTTTTCAAAATTCAGCCCATTTGGTACCATAGAGCCTGAGAAAACTGCTTCCAAAGTTCGAACCCAAGTCTGAAATTAGCGTCCATAAAAATCATGATTTTTCTAAGAATCAAACTTTATGGAGTTTTGTGATTGATTCGATTTGTACCACTATTCTTACAATTTTTTCAAAATTTCATCCCATTTGGTACCATAGAGCATGAGAAAACTGCTTCAAAAGTTCGAACCCAAGTCTGAAATGAGCAAACAAAAAAATCATGATTTTTCTAAGAATCAAACTTTATGGAGTTTTGTGATTGATTCGATTTGTACCAATATTTCAATCTTTCAGCCCATTTGGTACCATAGAGCCTGCGAAAACTGCTTCCAAAGTTCGAACCCAAGTCTGAAATGAGCAACCAAAAAAGTCATGATTTTTTTAAGAATCAAATTTTATGGAGATTTTGTGACTGAATTCGATTTGTACTACGGTCTTAACCACTTTTTCAAAATTTCAGCCCATTTGGTACCATAGAGCCTGAGAAACCTGCTTCAAAAGTGCGAACCCAAGTCTTAAATTAGCGTCCATAAAAATCATGATTTTTCTAAGAATCAAACTTTATGTAGTTTTGTGATTGATTCGATTTGTACCAATTTTTCAATCTTTCAGCCCATTTGGTACCATAGAGCCTGCGAAAACTGCTTCCAAAGTTCGAACCCAAGTCTGAAATGAGCAACCAAAAAAGTCATGATTTTTTTAAGAATCAAACATAATGGAGATTTTGTGACTGAATTCAATTTGTACCACGATTCTTACAACTTTTTCAAAATTTCATCCCATTTGGTACCATAGAGCATGAGAAAACTGCTTCAAAAGTTCGAACCCAAGTCTGAAATGAGCAACCAAAAAAATCATGATTTTTTTAAGAATCAAACATAATGGAGATTTTGTGATTGATTCGATTTGTACCAATATTTCAATCTTTCAGCCCATTTGGTACCATAGAGCCTGCGAAAACTGCTTCCAAAGTTCGAACCCAAGTCTGAAATTAGCAACCAAAAAAGTCATGATTTTTTTAAGAATCAAATTTTATGGAGATTTTGTGACTGAATTCGATTTGTACCACGATTTTTAGCATTTTTTCAAAATTTCAGCCTATTTGGTACCATAGAGCCTGAGAAAACTGCTTCCTAAGTTCGAACCCAAGTCTGAAATTAGCTTCCATAAAAATCATGATTTTTCTAAGAATCAAACTTTATGGAGTTTTGTGATTGATTCGATTTGTACCAATATTTCAATCTTTCAGCCCATAGAGCCTGAGAAAACTGCTTCAAAAGTTCGAACCCAAGTCTGAAATGAGCAACCAAAAAAATCATGATTTTTTTAAGAATCAAACATAATGGAGATTTTGTGATTGATTCGATTTGTACCAATATTTCAATCTTTCAGCCCATTTGGTACCATAGAGCCTGCGAAAACTGCTTCCAAAGTTCGAACCCAAGTCTGAAATGAGCAACCAAAAAAGTCATGATTTTTTTAAGAATCAAATTTTATGGAGATTTTTTGACTGAATTCGATTTGTACCACGATTTTTACCATTTTTTCAAAATTCAGCCCATTTGGTACCATAGAGCCTGAGAAAACTGCTTCCAAAGTTCGAACCCAAGTCTGAAATTAGCGTCCATAAAAATCATGATTTTTCTAAGAATCAAACTTTATGGAGTTTTGTGATTGATTCGATTTGTACCACTATTCTTACAATTTTTTCAAAATTTCATCCCATTTGGTACCATAGAGCATGAGAAAACTGCTTCAAAAGTTCGAACCCAAGTCTGAAATGAGCAAACAAAAAAATCATGATTTTTCTAAGAATCAAACTTTATGGAGTTTTGTGATTGATTTGATTTGTACCAATATTTCAATCTTTCAGCCCATTTGGTACCATAGAGCCTGCGAAAACTGCTTCCAAAGTTCGAACCCAAGTCTGAAATGAGCAACCAAAAAAGTCATGATTTTTTTAAGAATCAAATTTTATGGAGATTTTGTGACTGAATTCGATTTGTACTACGGTCTTAACCACTTTTTCAAAATTTCAGCCCATTTGGTACCATAGAGCCTGAGAAACCTGCTTCAAAAGTGCGAACCCAAGTCTTAAATTAGCATCCATAAAAATCATGATTTTTCTAAGAATCAAACTTTATGTAGTTTTGTGATTGATTCGATTTGTACCAATTTTTCAATCTTTCAGCCCATTTGGTACCATAGAGCCTGCGAAAACTGCTTCCAAAGTTCGAACCCAAGTCTGAAATGAGCAACCAAAAAAGTCATGATTTTCTTAAGAATCAAACATAATGGAGATTTTGTGACTGAATTCAATTTGTACCACGATTCTTACAACTTTTTCAAAATTTCATCCCATTTGGTACCATAGAGCCTGCGAAAACTGCTTACAAAGTTCGAACCCTAGTCTGAAATTAGCAACCAAAAAAGTCATGATTTTTTTAAGAATCAAATTTTATGGAGATTTTGTGACTGAATTCGATTTGTACCACGATTTTTACCATTTTTTCAAAATTTCAGCCCATTTGGTACCATAGAGCCTGAGAAAACTGCTTCCTAAGTTCGAACCCAAGTCTGAAATTAGCTTCCATAAAAATCATGATTTTTCTAAGAATCAAACTTTATGGAGTTTTGTGATTGATTCGATTTGTACCAATATTTCAATCTTTCAGCCCATAGAGCCTGAGAAAACTGCTTCAAAAGTTCGAACCCAAGTCTGAAATGAGCAACCAAATAAATCATGATTTTTTTAAGAATCAATTATGATGGAGATTTTGTGACTGAATTCGATTTGTACCACGATTCTTACAACCTTTTTCAAAATTTCATCCCATTTGGTACCATAGAGCATGAGAAAACTGCTTCAAAAGTTCGAACCCAAGTCTGAAATGAGCAACCAAAAAAATCATGATTTTTTTAAGAATCAAACATAATGGAGATTTTGTGATTGATTCGATTTGTACCAATATTTCAATCTTTCAGCCCATTTGGTACCATAGAGCCTGCGAAAACTGCTTCCAAAGTTCGAACCCAAGTCTGAAATGAGCAACCAAAAAAGTCATGATTTTTTTAAGAATCAAATTTTATGGAGATTTTGTGACTGAATTCGATTTGTACTACGGTCTTAACCACTTTTTCAAAATTTCAGCCCATTTGGTACCATAGAGCCTGAGAAACCTGCTTCAAAAGTGCGAACCCAAGTCTTAAATTAGCGTCCATAAAAATCATGATTTTTCTTAGAATCAAACTTTATGGAGTTTTGTGATTGATTCGATTTGTACCAATATTTCAATCTTTCAGCCCATTTGGTACCATAGAGCCTGAGAAAACTGCTTCCAAAGTTCGAACCCAAGTCTGAAATTAGCTTCCATAAAAATCATGATTTTTCTAAGAATCAAACTTTATGAAGTTTTGTGATTGATTCGATTTGTACCAATATTTCAATCTTTCAGCCCATAGAGCCTGAGAAAACTGCTTCAAAAGTTCGAACCCAAGTCTGAAATGAGCAACCAAATAAATCATGATTTTTTTAAGAATCAATTATGATGGAGATTTTGTGACTGAATTCGATTTGTACCACGATTTTTACCATTTTTTCAAAATTCAGCCCATTTGGTACCATAGAGCCTGAGAAAACTGCTTCCAAAGTTCGAACCCAAGTCTGAAATTAGCGTCCATAAAAATCATGATTTTTCTAAGAATCAAACTTTATGGAGTTTTGTGATTGATTCGATTTGTACCACTATTCTTACAATTTTTTCAAAATTTCATCCCATTTGGTACCATAGAGCATGAGAAAACTGCTTCAAAAGTTCGAACCCAAGTCTGAAATGAGCAAACAAAAAAATCATGATTTTTCTAAGAATCAAACTTTATGGAGTTTTGTGATTGATTCGATTTGTACCAATATTTCAATCTTTCAGCCCATTTGGTACCATAGAGCCTGCGAAAACTGCTTCCAAAGTTCGAACCCAAGTCTGAAATGAGCAACCAAAAAAGTCATGATTTTTTTAAGAATCAAATTTTATGGAGATTTTGTGACTGAATTCGATTTGTACTACGGTCTTAACCACTTTTTCAAAATTTCAGCCCATTTGGTACCATAGAGCCTGAGAAACCTGCTTCAAAAGTGCGAACCCAAGTCTTAAATTAGCGTCCATAAAAATCATGATTTTTCTAAGAATCAAACTTTATGTAGTTTTGTGATTGATTCGATTTGTACCAATTTTTCAATCTTTCAGCCCATTTGGTACCATAGAGCCTGCGAAAACTGCTTCCAAAGTTCGAACCCAAGTCTGAAATGAGCAAGCAAAAAAGTCATGATTTTTTTAAGAATCAAACATAATGGAGATTTTGTGACTGAATTCAATTTGTACCACGATTCTTACAACTTTTTCAAAATTTCATCCCATTTGGTACCATAGAGCATGAGAAAACTGCTTCAAAAGTTCGAACCCAAGTCTGAAATGAGCAACCAAAAAAATCATGATTTTTTTAAGAATCAAACATAATGGAGATTTTGTGATTGATTCGATTTGTACCAATATTTCAATCTTTCAGCCCATTTGGTACCATAGAGCCTGCGAAAACTGCTTCCAAAGTTCGAACCCAAGTCTGAAATTAGCAACCAAAAAAGTCATGATTTTTTTAAGAATCAAATTTTATGGAGATTTTGTGACTGAATTCGATTTGTACCACGATTTTTAGCATTTTTTCAAAATTTCAGCCTATTTGGTACCATAGAGCCTGAGAAAACTGCTTCCTAAGTTCGAACCCAAGTCTGAAATTAGCTTCCATAAAAATCATGATTTTTCTAAGAATCAAACTTTATGGAGTTTTGTGATTGATTCGATTTGTACCAATATTTCAATCTTTCAGCCCATAGAGCCTGAGAAAACTGCTTCAAAAGTTCGAACCCAAGTCTGAAATGAGCAACCAAAAAAATCATGATTTTTTTAAGAATCAAACATAATGGAGATTTTGTGATTGATTCGATTTGTACCAATATTTCAATCTTTCAGCCCATTTGGTACCATAGAGCCTGCGAAAACTGCTTCCAAAGTTCGAACCCAAGTCTGAAATGAGCAACCAAAAAAGTCATGATTTTTTTAAGAATCAAATTTTATGGAGATTTTTTGACTGAATTCGATTTGTACCACGATTTTTACCATTTTTTCATAATTTCAGCCCATTTGGTACCATAGAGCCTGAGAAAACTGCTTCCAAAGTTCGAACCCAAGTCTGAAATTAGCTTCCATAAAAATCATGATTTTTCTAAGAATCAAACTTTATGGAGTTTTGTGATTGATTCGATTTGTACCAATATTTCAATCTTTCAGCCCATAGAGCCTGAGAAAACTGCTTCAAAAGTTCGAACCCAAGTCTGAAATGAGCAACCAAATAAATCATGATTTTTTGAAGAATCAATTATGATGGAGATTTTGTGACTGAATTCGATTTGTACCACGATTCTTACAACTTTTTCAAAATTTCATCCCATTTGGTACCATAGAGCATGAGAAAACTGCTTCAAAAGTTCGAACCCAAGTCTGAAATGAGCAACCAAAAAAATCATGATTTTTTTAAGAATCAACATAATGGAGATTTTGTGACTGAATTCAATTTGTACCACGATTCTTACCACTTTTTCAAAATTTCAGCCCATTTGGTACCATAGAGCCTGAGAAAACTGCTTCAAAAATTCGAACCCAAGTCTGAAATGAGCAAACAAAAAAATCATGATTTTTCTAAGAATCAAACTTTATGGAGTTTTGTGATTGATTCGATTTGTACCAATATTTCAATCTTTCAGCCCATTTGGTACCATAGAGCCTGCGAAAACTGCTTCCAAAGTTCGAACCCAAGTCTGAAATGAGCAACCAAAAAAGTCATGATTTTTTTAAGAATCAAATTTTATGGAGATTTTGTGACTGAATTCGATTTGTACTACGGTCTTTACCACTTTTTCAAAATTTAAGCCCATTTCGTACCATAGAGCCTGAGAAAACTGCTTCAAAAGTGCGAGACCAAGTCTTAAATTAGCGTCCATAAAAATCATGATTTTTCTAAGAATCGAACTTTATGGAGTTTTGTGATTGATTCGATTTGTACCAATATTTCAATCTTTCAGCCCATTTGGTACCATAGAGCCTGCGAAAACTGCTTCCAAAGTTCGAACCCAAGTCTGAAATGAGCAACCAAAAAAGTCATGATTTTTCTAAGAATCAAACTTTATGGAGTTTTGTGATTGATTCGATTTGTACCAATATTTCAATCTTTCAGCCCATAGAGCCTGAGAAAACTGCTTCAAAAGTTCGAACCCAAGTCTGAAATGAGCAACCAAATAAATCATGATTTTTTGAAGAATCAATTATGATGGAGATTTTGTGACTGAATTCGATTTGTACCACGATTCTTACAACTTTTTCAAAATTTCATCCCATTTGGTACCATAGAGCATGAGAAAACTGCTTCAAAAGTTCGAACCCAAGTCTGATTTACCACGATTTTTACCATTTTTTCAAAATTCAGCCCATTTGGTACCATAGAGCCTGAGAAAACTGCTTCCAAAGTTCGAACCCAAGTCTGAAATTAGCGTCCATAAAAATCATGATTTTTCTAAGAATCAAACTTTATGGAGTTTTGTGATTGATTCGATTTGTACCACTATTCTTACAATTTTTTCAAAATTTCATCCCATTTGGTACCATAGAGCATGAGAAAACTGCTTCAAAAGTTCGAACCCAAGTCTGAAATGAGCAAACAAAAAAATCATGATTTTTCTAAGAATCAAACTTTATGGAGTTTTGTGATTGATTCGATTTGTACCAATATTTCAATCTTTCAGCCCATTTGGTACCATAGAGCCTGCGAAAACTGCTTCCAAAGTTCGAACCCAAGTCTGAAATGAGCAACCAAAAAAGTCATGATTTTTTTAAGAATCAAATTTTATGGAGATTTTGTGACTGAATTCGATTTGTACTACGGTCTTAACCACTTTTTCAAAATTTCAGCCCATTTGGTACCATAGAGCCTGAGAAACCTGCTTCAAAAGTGCGAACCCAAGTCTTAAATTAGCGTCCATAAAAATCATGATTTTTCTAAGAATCAAACTTTATGTAGTTTTGTGATTGATTCGATTTGTACCAATTTTTCAATCTTTCAGCCCATTTGGTACCATAGAGCCTGCGAAAACTGCTTCCAAAGTTCGAACCCAAGTCTGAAATGAGCAACCAAAAAAGTCATGATTTTTTTAAGAATCAAACATAATGGAGATTTTGTGACTGAATTCAATTTGTACCACGATTCTTACAACTTTTTCAAAATTTCATCCCATTTGGTACCATAGAGCATGAGAAAACTGCTTCAAAAGTTCGAACCCAAGTCTGAAATGAGCAACCAAAAAAATCATGATTTTTTTAAGAATCAAACATAATGGAGATTTTGTGATTGATTCGATTTGTACCAATATTTCAATCTTTCAGCCCATTTGGTACCATAGAGCCTGCGAAAACTGCTTCCAAAGTTCGAACCCAAGTCTGAAATTAGCAACCAAAAAAGTCATGATTTTTTTAAGAATCAAATTTTATGGAGATTTTGTGACTGAATTCGATTTGTACCACGATTTTTAGCATTTTTTCAAAATTTCAGCCTATTTGGTACCATAGAGCCTGAGAAAACTGCTTCCTAAGTTCGAACCCAAGTCTGAAATTAGCTTCCATAAAAATCATGATTTTTCTAAGAATCAAACTTTATGGAGTTTTGTGATTGATTCGATTTGTACCAATATTTCAATCTTTCAGCCCATAGAGCCTGAGAAAACTGCTTCAAAAGTTCGAACCCAAGTCTGAAATGAGCAACCAAAAAAATCATGATTTTTTTAAGAATCAAACATAATGGAGATTTTGTGATTGATTCGATTTGTACCAATATTTCAATCTTTCAGCCCATTTGGTACCATAGAGCCTGCGAAAACTGCTTCCAAAGTTCGAACCCAAGTCTGAAATGAGCAACCAAAAAAGTCATGATTTTTTTAAGAATCAAATTTTATGGAGATTTTTTGACTGAATTCGATTTGTACCACGATTTTTACCATTTTTTCATAATTTCAGCCCATTTGGTACCATAGAGCCTGAGAAAACTGCTTCCAAAGTTCGAACCCAAGTCTGAAATTAGCTTCCATAAAAATCATGATTTTTCTAAGAATCAAACTTTATGGAGTTTTGTGATTGATTCGATTTGTACCAATATTTCAATCTTTCAGCCCATAGAGCCTGAGAAAACTGCTTCAAAAGTTCGAACCCAAGTCTGAAATGAGCAACCAAATAAATCATGATTTTTTGAAGAATCAATTATGATGGAGATTTTGTGACTGAATTCGATTTGTACCACGATTCTTACAACTTTTTCAAAATTTCATCCCATTTGGTACCATAGAGCATGAGAAAACTGCTTCAAAAGTTCGAACCCAAGTCTGAAATGAGCAACCAAAAAAATCATGATTTTTTTAAGAATCAACATAATGGAGATTTTGTGACTGAATTCAATTTGTACCACGATTCTTACCACTTTTTCAAAATTTCAGCCCATTTGGTACCATAGAGCCTGAGAAAACTGCTTCAAAAATTCGAACCCAAGTCTGAAATGAGCAAACAAAAAAATCATGATTTTTCTAAGAATCAAACTTTATGGAGTTTTGTGATTGATTCGATTTGTACCAATATTTCAATCTTTCAGCCCATTTGGTACCATAGAGCCTGCGAAAACTGCTTCCAAAGTTCGAACCCAAGTCTGAAATGAGCAACCAAAAAAGTCATGATTTTTTTAAGAATCAAATTTTATGGAGATTTTGTGACTGAATTCGATTTGTACTACGGTCTTTACCACTTTTTCAAAATTTAAGCCCATTTCGTACCATAGAGCCTGAGAAAACTGCTTCAAAAGTGCGAGACCAAGTCTTAAATTAGCGTCCATAAAAATCATGATTTTTCTAAGAATCGAACTTTATGGAGTTTTGTGATTGATTCGATTTGTACCAATATTTCAATCTTTCAGCCCATTTGGTACCATAGAGCCTGCGACAACTGCTTCCAATGTTCGAACCCAAGTCTGAAATGAGCAACCAAAAAAGTCATGATTTTTTTAAGAATCAAATTTTATGGAGATTTTGTGACTGAATTCGATTTGTACCACGATTTTTACCATTTTTTCAAAATTTCAGCCCATTTGGTACCATAGAGCCTGAGAAAACTGCTTCCAAAGTTCGAACCCAAGTCTGAAATTAGCGTCCATAAAAATCATGATTTTTCTAAGAATCAAACTTTATGGAGTTTTGTGATTGATTCGATTTGTACCACTATTCTTACAACTTTTTCAAAATTTCATCCCATTTGGTACCATAGAGCATGAGAAAACTGCTTCAAAAGTTCGAACCCAAGTCTGAAATGAGCAACCAAAAAAATCATGATTTTTTTAAGAATCAAACATAATGGAGATTTTGTGACTGAATTCAATTTGTACCACGATTCTTACCACTTTTTCAAAATTTCAGCCCATTTGGTACCATAGAGCCTGAGAAAACTGCTTCAAAAGTTCGAACCCAGCTCGAAATGAGCAAACAAAAAAATCATGATTTTTCTAAGAATCAAACTTTATGGAGTTTTGTGATTGATTAGATTTGTACCAATATTTCAATCTTTCAGCCCATTGGGTACCATAGAGCCTGCGAAAACTGCTTCCAAAGTTCGAACCCAAGTCTGAAATGAGCAACCAAAAAAGTCATGATTTTTTTAAGAATCAAATTTTATGGAGATTTTGTGACTGAATTCGATTTGTACTACGGTCTTAACCACTTTTTCAAAATTTCAGCCCATTCGGTACCATAGAGCCTGAGAAACCTGCTTCAAAAGTGCGAACCCAAGTCCCCTTTCAGACCTGAATTAAAACTGGCAGTCTAAAAAAATATTTGAGGCTTGATTACAACTCTGGGAATTATTTATAATTTTTTGGAATTTTTTTTTTTTTTTTTTTTTAATAAGTTTTGGAAGTAATGCTATGTTAGGTTGAACATACATTAGGTCTCAAAGGGTACTTTTATATTTGCATGGGAAAAGAATAATAACCACAAATACATACAAAAATGGATTTTATTTAATGAAAATTAACATATTTTATGAAAGAAACAAAAATAGAAGTTATGCTATGTTAGGTTGAATACTAAACATTAGTTATCAAAGGGCAGTTTTTTTATTTATATTGGAAAATATACTCCCTACAAATACATACTAAAAGTATTTTTATTATTAAAAATTAACATTTTTAATGAAAGATTTAAAAACATATATAGTGAACAAGAAACATAATTGAAATAAACAAAAAAAAAAAGATTTTGGTCAATGATGGAACTCAGGCCTTGCATGAAAGTCCTTGAAGCAGTTGCGAGTAGGTGTAAAGCATAGATGTACCTGGCACCGTTGGCATTTGACCTGAATAATGCCTTTGACACAGTGTTTGCACCTCAAGGGGTTTTCAACATACTCAGGAAAATGCCCCCAACCACCAAACCTCACATCATTAACAGGTCTGACTTGTCTCGCCCGATGCCTACTAGACGTCGTCGGTTCTTCCTGCGATTCATTTGAGGGTCGACCTCTCCGACGTGGGTTGATTGCACTGCTGGAAGTTAGGGCACGCCCAATCTCCGATCGAAACACTATCAGAGTTTTATATTTCTCACCTTTTTGTGTGCAGTGACGCCTGTATAATAGCCATGCATTCACCACACACATGTCAACGAGGTGAAAAATTATTCTCAAATAGAAGCGTTTCGATCGGATATCCGTCCGGTATAGTGCAATTAACATGTCGTTGAGGTCAACACCACCCATGAACCTGTTGTACTGAGCCACGATGGCAGGACATAGTACGTCTATGTAGGAGCGGGAAGTCTTCGACCACCGACGGACGGTACCAACTGGTTCTCGTCCGACGTATGAAGATGCGAAGTGAACATTTCTGTTATCGAACCATTTCAGGGCAAACACACCAGATTCAATCTCAGTCCTGTAGTCATATGACCCACGGCCCTCTTCCTTCAACTGACGGTCTGTTTTAAAGGTACAACCCCGTAGTCGGTTATTACGAACAGTGCCAATGGACCATATGCCTACAGATTTCAATTTAGAAATAAGTGAGTGAGAGGTAAACCAGTTGTCGAACGAAACCTTGAAGTTCGCATTTTGGGGAATGCCTCTACAGAGTCGTACAACAACATCTCCACTTATTCCCAGTGAAGTCCTCTCACCCACATTGGTGTCTTTGCCCGTGTAGACTTCAAAGTCATAAACGAAGCCACTTGCTCCTGCTCGGGCGAACATTTTAATCCCCCATTTATGGGGTTTATTTTTCATATATTGCTTTAAAATGCTCCTCCCTTTGAATGGGATCATGGCTTCATCTATACTGTTGAATTCTTCTGGTTCGATCACAGATAAGTTGTGACGGAGAGCATCTATAAATGGACGAACTTTAAATAGTTTATCGTGCCCAGGTTGACCACTGGGCACGCAGTTTGTGTTGTCATTTAGGTGTAAATATTTCCTGAGGCTGATAAATCGGTCTCTCGACATCACATCACATATCATGGGTAGTCTAAGTCCCTCTTGCCAATATTGGCGAATCTGAGGAAGCCTAAACATACCCATCAAAATATGCATGCCGAGAAACCTTTCCATTTCCTCACTTGAGGTGCAAACATTCCTGCAACTTTTCTGAACAGAGTAAAGGTTGGTCTGTTCCACCATATTTAAAATAATTTTATCATCAATGAAATACTTGAAGTATTGGAGAGCTGTTATTACTTCACTCGGTTCAGAAAAGTTGACTATGCATTCAGAGTTCACCGGTTCCAAATCTCGATGTCGCCAGCGTACATCAGCCCTCGCAACTGCCTCTGGGGCAACGTTGTCTGCTTCCTGGGTGGGCTCTGCCTCATCCATGTCCAGGGGAGGATCCTCTTCCTGACTGTCCACTTCAGTGTCCTGAAAATAGTAAATTTTATGTTTTGAACATAAGATAAAATTAATGGATAATACGGTTTCATAAATATGCATTTAAATGTGGATTTTAAAGACTTCATGACTTACTATGACTTCAAAGCCCATCCCAACTTCACGTTCGAGGGTTTGATGATCAACATAGCCCTCTTCTGCGTGCAAAAGGTCTTGGATTTCGTCTTCTTCCTCATCCGGCTCCAGCTCTATGTCAGACACATCTCCTTCTAGCAAAAGTGCTATTTCAACATCTTTGAGACCGTTATTCATCTGTAAATTGTAAAACACCACATAAAATATAATGACAAATCAATAATGCATTAACAAATAATATTTGTGCTAAAATACATACTGAAATTAAATGGTTTTGAATGAGAATAATAAAGAAAAATTCGCCATATTCGTAAAAAAACTACCATTGAAACCGAATGTTAGGTTGACCGAACATGCTTTTTCACTTATAATATTCTCGTAAATATCTTTGTAAGATGGATGTTTCTATTTTTATTATTTTGTAATGCGCCTTTGGGCAACAAAATAAATGTAAATTGAGTAAAAACAATGGATAACTCACCTTATATGATGCAAATAATAGCGAGAGGAATTCGAAGCGCCGAAAGCATGCGAACTGTCAAAATGTTGTTGATATTTTCGGCGGGATAACTAGTGACAACATAGCGGACAAAAATAGACGCCACAGAAGAGATTGCCAGGTATTAGAAAACAAAAACCCTAGTCTTTTATTCGATGTAGTTTGGGAAAAAATAATTCTCAAAGTTAGTGTTCGTTTGAACATACATACGGTCTTAAAGGGTTAAATTAGCGTCCATAAAAATCATGATTTTTCTAAGAATCAAACTTTATGGAGTTTTGTGATTGATTCGATTTGTACCAATATTTCAATCTTTCAGCCCATTTGGTACCATAGAGCCTGCGAAAACTGCTTCCAAAGTTCGAACCCAAGTCTGAAATGAGCAACCAAAAAAGTCATGATTTTTTTAAGAATCAAATTTTATGGAGATTTTGTGAGTGAATTCGATTTGTACTACGGTCTTAACCACTTTTTCAAAATTTCAGCCCTTTTGGTACCATAGAGCCTGAGAAACCTGCTTCAAAAGTGCGAACCCAAGTCTTAAATTAGCGTCCATAAAAATCATGATTTTTCTTAGAATCAAACTTTATGGAGTTTTGTTATTGATTCGATTTGTACCAATATTTCAATCTTTCAGCCCATTTGGTACCATAGAGCCTGCGAAAACTGCTTCCAAAGTTCGAACCCAAGTCTGAAATGAGCAACCAAAAAAGTCATGATTTTTTTAAGAATCAAATTTTATGGAGATTTTGTGACTGAATTCGATTTGTACCACGATTTTTACCATTTTTTCAAAATTTAAGCCCATTTGGTACCATAGAGCCTGAGAAAGCTGCTTCCAAAGTTCGAACCCAAGTCTGAAATTAGCGTCCATAAAAATCATGATTTTTCTAAGAATCTAACATTATGGAGATTTTGTGATTGATTTCGATTTGTACCACGATTCTTACCACTTTTTCAAAATTTCAGCCCATTTGGTACCATAGAGCCTCAGAAAACTGCTTCCAAAGTTCGAACCCAAGTCTGAAATTAGCTTCCATAAAAATCATGATTTTTCTAAGAATCAAACTTTATGGAGTTTTGTGATTGATTCGATTTGTACCAATATTTCAATCTTTCAGCCCATAGAGCCTGAGAAAACTGCTTCAAAAGTTCGAACCCAAGTCTGAAATCAGCAACCAAATAAATCATGATTTTTTTAAGAATCAAATATGATGGAGATTTTGTGACTGAATTCGATTTGTACCACGATTCTTACAACTTTTTCAAAATTTCATCCCATTTGGTACCATAGAGCATGAGAAAACTGCTTCAAAAGTTCGAACCCAAGTCTGAAATGAGCAACCAAAAAAATCATGATTTTTTTAAGAATCAAACATAATGGAGATTTTGTGAATGAATTCAATTTGTACCACGATTCTTACCACTTTTTCAAAATTTCAGCCCATTTGGTACCATAGAGCCTGAGAAAACTGCTTCAAAAGTTCGAACCCAAGTCTGAAATGAGCAACCAAAAAAATCATGATTTTTTTAAGAATCAAACATAATGGAGATTTTGTGAATGAATTCAATTTGTACCACGATTCTTACCACTTTTTCAAAATTTCAGCCCATTTGGTACCATAGAGCCTGAGAAAACTGCTTCAAAAGTTCGAACTCAAGTCTGAAATGAGCAAACAAAAAAATCATGATTTTTCTAAGAATCAAACTTTATGGAGTTTTGTGATTGATTCGATTTGTACCATTATATTTCAATCTTTCAGCCCATTTGGTACCATAGAGCCTGCGAAAACTGCTTCCAAAGTTCGAACCCAAGTCTGAAATGAGCAACCAAAAAAGTCATGATTTTTTTAAGAATCAAATTTTATGGAGATTTTGTGACTGAATTCGATTTGTACCACGATTTTTACCATTTTTTCAAAATTTCAGCCCATTTGGTACCATAGAGCCTGAGAAAACTGCTTCCAAAGTTCGAACCCAAGTCTGAAATTAGCGTCCATAAAAATCATGATTTTTCTAAGAATCAAACTTTATGGAGTTTTGTGATTGATTCGATTTGTAACACTATTCTTACAACTTTTTCAAAATTTCATCCCATTTGGTACCATAGAGCATGAGAAAACTGCTTCAAAAGTTCGAACCCAAGTCTGAAATGAGCAACCAAAAAAATCATGATTTTTTTAAGAATCAAACATAATGGAGATTTTGTGACTGAATTCAATTTGTACCACGATTCTTACCACTTTTTCAAAATTTTAGCCCATTTGGTACCATAGAGCCTGAGAAAACTGCTTCAAAAGTTCGAACCCAAGTCTGAAATGAGCAAAAAAAAAAATCATGATTTTTCTAAGAATCAAACTTTATGGAGTTTTGTGATTGATTCGATTTGTACCAATATTTCAATCTTTCAGCCCATTTGGTACCATAGAGCCTGCGAAAACTGCTTCCAAAGTTCGAACCCAAGTCTGAAATGAGCAACCAAATAAATCACGATTTTTTTAAGAATCAATTATGATGGAGATTTTTTGACTGAATTCGATTTGTACCACGATTTTTACCATTTTTTCAAAATTTCAGCCCATTTGGTACCATAGAGCCTGAGAAAACTGCTTCCAAAGTTCAAACCCACGTCTGAAATTAGCGTCCATAAAAATCATGATTTTTCTAAGAATCAAACTTTATGGAGTTTTGTGATTGATTCGATTTGTACCACTATTCTTACAACTTTTTCAAAATTTCATCCCATTTGGTACCATAGAGCATGAGAAAACTGCTTCAAAAGTTCGAACCCAAGTCTGAAATGAGCAACCAAAAAAATCATGATTTTTTTAAGAATCAAACATAATGGAGATTTTGTGACTGAATTCAATTTGTACCACGATTCTTACCACTTTTTCAAAATTTCAGCCCATTTGGTACCATAGAGCCTGAGAAAACTGCTTCAAAAGTTCGAACCCAAGTCTGAAATGAGCAGACAAAAAAATCATGATTTTTGTAAGAATCAAACTTTATGGAGTTTTGTGATTGATTCGATTTGTACCAATATTTCAATCTTTCAGCCCATTTGGTACCATAGAGCCTGCGAAAACTGCTTCCAAAGTTCGAACCCAAGTCTAAAATGAGCAACCAAAAAAGTCATGATTTTTTTAAGAATCAAATTTTATGGAGATTTTGTGACTGAATTCGATTTGTACTACGGTCTTAACCACTTTTTCAAAATTTCAGCCCATTTGGTACCATAGAGCCTGAGAAACCTGCTTCAAAAGTGCGAACCCAAGTCTTAAATTAGCGTCCATAAAAATCATGATTTTTCTTAGAATCAAACTTTATGGAGTTTTGTGATTGATTCGATTTGTACCAATATTTCAATCTTTCAGCCCATTTGGTACCATAGAGCATGAGAAAACTGCTTCAAAAGTTCGAACCCAAGTCTGAAATGAGCAACCAAAAAAATCATGATTTTTTTAAGAATCAAACATAATGGAGATTTTGTGACTGAATTCAATTTGTACCACGATTCTTACCACTTTTTCAAAATTTCAGCCCATTTGGTACCATAGAGCCTGAGAAAACTGCTTCAAAAGTTCGAACCCAAGTCTGAAATGAGCAGACAAAAAAATCATCATTTTTGTAAGAATCAAACTTTATGGAGTTTTGTGATTGATTCGATTTGTACCAATATTTCAATCTTTCAGCCCATTTGGTACCATAGAGCCTGCGAAAACTGCTTCCAAAGTTCGAACCCAAGTCTGAAATGAGCAACCAAAAAAGTCATGATTTTTTTAAGAATCAAATTTTATGGAGATTTTGTGACTGAATTCGATTTGTACTACGGTCTTAACCACTTTTTCAAAATTTCAGCCCACTTGGTACCATAGAGCCTGAGAAACCTGCTTCAAAAGTGCGAACCCAAGTCTTAAATTAGCGTCCATAAAAATCATGATTTTTCTAAGAATCAAACTTTATGTAGTTTTGTGATTGATTCGATTTGTACCAATTTTTCAATCTTTCAGCCCATTTGGTACCATAGAGCCTGCGAAAACTGCTTCCAAAGTTCGAACCCAAGTCTGAAATGAGCAACCAAAAAAGTCATGATTTTTTTAAGAATCAAACATAATGGAGATTTTGTGACTGAATTCAATTTGTACCACGATTCTTACAACTTTTTCAAAATTTCATCCCATTTGGTACCATAGAGCCTGCGAAAACTGCTTACAAAGTTCGAACCCTAGTCTGAAATTAGCAACCAAAAAAGTCATGATTTTTTTAAGAATCAAATTTTATGGAGATTTTGTGACTGAATTCGATTTGTACCACGATTTTTACCATTTTTTCAATCTTTCAGCCCATTTGGTACCATAGAGCATGAGAAAACTGCTTCAAAAGTTCGAACCCAAGTCTGAAATGAGCAACCAAAAAAATCATGATTTTTTTAAGAATCAAACATAATGGAGATTTTGTGACTGAATTCAATTTGTACCACGATTCTTACCACTTTTTCAAAATTTCAGCCCATTTGGTACCATAGAGCCTGAGAAAACTGCTTCAAAAGTTCGAACCCAAGTCTGAAATGAGCAGACAAAAAAATCATGATTTTTGTAAGAATCAAACTTTATGGAGTTTTGTGATTGATTCGATTTGTACCAATATTTCAATCTTTCAGCCCATTTGGTACCATAGAGCCTGAGAAAACTGCTTCCAAAGTTCGAACCCAAGTCTGAAATTAGCTTCCATAAAAATCATGATTTTTCTAAGAATCAAACTTTATGAAGTTTTGTGATTGATTCGATTTGTACCAATATTTCAATCTTTCAGCCCATAGAGCCTGAGAAAACTGCTTCAAAAGTTCGAACCCAAGTCTGAAATGAGCAACCAAATAAATCATGATTTTTTTAAGAATCAATTATGATGGAGATTTTGTGACTGAATTCGATTTGTACCACGATTTTTACCATTTTTTCAAAATTCAGCCCATTTGGTACCATAGAGCCTGAGAAAACTGCTTCCAAAGTTCGAACCCAAGTCTGAAATTAGCGTCCATAAAAATCATGATTTTTCTAAGAATCAAACTTTATGGAGTTTTGTGATTGATTCGATTTGTACCACTATTCTTACAACTTTTTCAAAATTTCATCCCATTTGGTACCATAGAGCCTGAGAAAACTGCTTCAAAAGTTCGAACCCAAGTCTGAAATGAGCAAACAAAAAAATCATGATTTTTCTAAGAATCAAACTTTATGGAGTTTTGTGATTGATTGGATTTGTACCAATATTTCAATCTTTCAGCCCATTTGGTACCATAGAGCCTGCGAAAACTGCTTCCAAAGTTCGAACCCAAGTCTGAAATGAGCAACCAAAAAAGTCATGATTTTTTTAAGAATCAAATTTTATGGAGATTTTGTGACTGAATTCGATTTGTACTACGGTCTTAACCACTTTTTCAAAATTTCAGCCCATTTGGTACCATAGAGCCTGAGAAACCTGCTTCAAAAGTGCGAACCCAAGTCTTAAATTAGCGTCCATAAAAATCATGATTTTTCTAAGAATCAAACTTTATGTAGTTTTGTGATTGATTCGATTTGTACCAATTTTTCAATCTTTCAGCCCATTTGGTACCATAGAGCCTGCGAAAACTGCTTCCAAAGTTCGAACCCAAGTCTGAAATGAGCAACCAAAAAAGTCATGATTTTTTTAAGAATCAAACATAATGGAGATTTTGTGACTGAATTCAATTTGTACCACGATTCTTACAACTTTTTCAAAATTTCATCCCATTTGGTACCATAGAGCATGAGAAAACTGCTTCAAAAGTTCGAACCCAAGTCTGAAATGAGCAACCAAAAAAATCATGATTTTTTTAAGAATCAAACATAATGGAGATTTTGTGATTGATTCGATTTGTACCAATATTTAAATCTTTCAGCCCATTTGGTACCATAGAGCCTGCGAAAACTGCTTCCAAAGTTCGAACCCAAGTCTGAAATTAGCAACCAAAAAAGTCATGATTTTTTTAAGAATCAAATTTTATGGAGATTTTGTGACTGAATTCGATTTGTACCACGATTTTTACCATTTTTTCAAAATTTCAGCCTATTTGGTACCATAGAGCCTGAGAAAACTGCTTCCTAAGTTCGAACCCAAGTCTGAAATTAGCTTCCATAAAAATCATGATTTTTCTAAGAATCAAACTTTATGGAGTTTTGTGATTGATTCGATTTGTACCAATATTTCAATCTTTCAGCCCATAGAGCCTGAGAAAACTGCTTCAAAAGTTCGAACCCAAGTCTGAAATGAGCAACCAAATAAATCATGATTTTTTTAAGAATCAATTATGATGGAGATTTTGTGACTGAATTCGATTTGTACCACGAATCTTACAACTTTTTCAAAATTTCATCCCATTTGGTACCATAGAGCATGAGAAAACTGCTTCAAAAGTTCGAACCCAAGTCTGAAATGAGCAACCAAAAAAATTATGATTTTTTTAAGAATCAAACATAATGGAGATTTTGTGATTGATTCGATTTGTACCAATATTTCAATCTTTCAGCCCATTTGGTACCATAGAGCCTGCGAAAACTGCTTCCAAAGTTCGAACCCAAGTCTGAAATGAGCAACCAAAAAAGTCATGATTTTTTTAAGAATCAAATTTTATGGAGATTTTTTGACTGAATTCGATTTGTACCACGATTTTTACCATTTTTTCATAATTTCAGCCCATTTGGTACCATAGAGCCTGAGAAAACTGCTTCCAAAGTTCGAACCCAAGTCTGAAATTAGCTTCCATAAAAATCATGATTTTTCTAAGAATCAAACTTTATGGAGTTTTGTGTTTGATTCGATTTGTACCAATATTTCAATCTTTCAGCCCATAGAGCCTGAGAAAACTGCTTCAAAAGTTCGAACCCAAGTCTGAAATGAGCAACCAAATAAATCATGATTTTTGGAAGAATGAATTATGATGGAGATTTTGTGACTGAATTCGATTTGTACCACGATTCTTACAATTTTTTCAAAATTTCGACCATTTGGTACCATAGAGCATGTGAAAACTGCTTCAAAAGTTCGAACCCAAGTCTGAAATGAGCAACCAAAAAAATCATGATTTTTTTAAGAATCAACATAATGGAGATTTTGTGACTGAATTCAATTTGTACCACGATTCTTACCACTTTTTCAAAATGTCAGCCCATTTGGTACCATAGAGCCTGAGAAAACTGCTTCAAAAATTCGAACCCAAGTCTGAAATGAGCAAACAAAAAAATCATGATTTTTCTAAGAATCAAACTTTATGGAGTTTTGTGATTGATTCGATTTGTACCAATATTTCAATCTTTCAGCCCATTTGGTACCATAGAGCCTGCGAAAACTGCTTCCAAAGTTCGAACCCAAGTCTGAAATGAGCAACCAAAAAAGTCATGATTTTTTTAAGAATCAAATTTTATGGAGATTTTGTGACTGAATTCGATTTGTACTACGGTCTTAACCACTTTTTCAAAATTTCAGCCCACTTGGTACCATAGAGCCTGAGAAACCTGCTTCAAAAGTGCGAACCCAAGTCTTAAATTAGCGTCCATAAAAATCATGATTTTTCTAAGAATCAAACTTTATGTAGTTTTGTGATTGATTCGATTTGTACCAATTTTTCAATCTTTCAGCCCATTTGGTACCATAGAGCCTGCGAAAACTGCTTCCAAAGTTCGAACCCAAGTCTGAAATGAGCAACCAAAAAAGTCATGATTTTTTTAAGAATCAAACATAATGGAGATTTTGTGACTGAATTCAATTTGTACCACGATTCTTACAACTTTTTCAAAATTTCATCCCATTTGGTACCATAGAGCCTGCGAAAACTGCTTACAAAGTTCGAACCCTAGTCTGAAATTAGCAACAAAAAAAGTCATGATTTTTTTAAGAATCAAATTTTATGGAGATTTTGTGACTGAATTCGATTTGTACCACGATTTTTACCATTTTTTCAATCTTTCAGCCCATTTGGTACCATAGAGCATGAGAAAACTGCTTCAAAAGTTCGAACCCAAGTCTGAAATGAGCAACCAAAAAAATCATGATTTTTTTAAGAATCAAACATAATGGAGATTTTGTGACTGAATTCAATTTGTACCACGATTCTTACCACTTTTTCAAAATTTCAGCCCATTTGGTACCATAGAGCCTGAGAAAACTGCTTCAAAAGTTCGAACCCAAGTCTGAAATGAGCAGACAAAAAAATCATGATTTTTGTAAGAATCAAACTTTATGGAGTTTTGTGATTGATTCGATTTGTACCAATATTTCAATCTTTCAGCCCATTTGGTACCATAGAGCCTGAGAAAACTGCTTCCAAAGTTCGAACCCAAGTCTGAAATTAGCTTCCATAAAAATCATGATTTTTCTAAGAATCAAACTTTATGAAGTTTTGTGATTGATTCGATTTGTACCAATATTTCAATCTTTCAGCCCATAGAGCCTGAGAAAACTGCTTCAAAAGTTCGAACCCAAGTCTGAAATGAGCAACCAAATAAATCATGATTTTTTTAAGAATCAATTATGATGGAGATTTTGTGACTGAATTCGATTTGTACCACGATTTTTACCATTTTTTCAAAATTCAGCCCATTTGGTACCATAGAGCCTGAGAAAACTGCTTCCAAAGTTCGAACCCAAGTCTGAAATTAGCGTCCATAAAAATCATGATTTTTCTAAGAATCAAACTTTATGGAGTTTTGTGATTGATTCGATTTGTACCACTATTCTTACAACTTTTTCAAAATTTCATCCCATTTGGTACCATAGAGCCTGAGAAAACTGCTTCAAAAGTTCGAACCCAAGTCTGAAATGAGCAAACAAAAAAATCATGATTTTTCTAAGAATCAAACTTTATGGAGTTTTGTGATTGATTGGATTTGTACCAATATTTCAATCTTTCAGCCCATTTGGTACCATAGAGCCTGCGAAAACTGCTTCCAAAGTTCGAACCCAAGTCTGAAATGAGCAACCAAAAAAGTCATGATTTTTTTAAGAATCAAATTTTATGGAGATTTTGTGACTGAATTCGATTTGTACTACGGTCTTAACCACTTTTTCAAAATTTCAGCCCATTTGGTACCATAGAGCCTGAGAAACCTGCTTCAAAAGTGCGAACCCAAGTCTTAAATTAGCGTCCATAAAAATCATGATTTTTCTAAGAATCAAACTTTATGTAGTTTTGTGATTGATTCGATTTGTACCAATTTTTCAATCTTTCAGCCCATTTGGTACCATAGAGCCTGCGAAAACTGCTTCCAAAGTTCGAACCCAAGTCTGAAATGAGCAACCAAAAAAGTCATGATTTTTTTAAGAATCAAACATAATGGAGATTTTGTGACTGAATTCAATTTGTACCACGATTCTTACAACTTTTTCAAAATTTCATCCCATTTGGTACCATAGAGCATGAGAAAACTGCTTCAAAAGTTCGAACCCAAGTCTGAAATGAGCAACCAAAAAAATCATGATTTTTTTAAGAATCAAACATAATGGAGATTTTGTGATTGATTCGATTTGTACCAATATTTAAATCTTTCAGCCCATTTGGTACCATAGAGCCTGCGAAAACTGCTTCCAAAGTTCGAACCCAAGTCTGAAATTAGCAACCAAAAAAGTCATGATTTTCTTAAGAATCAAATTTTATGGAGATTTTGTGACTGAATTCGATTTGTACCACGATTTTTACCATTTTTTCAAAATTTCAGCCTATTTGGTACCATAGAGCCTGAGAAAACTGCTTCCTAAGTTCGAACCCAAGTCTGAAATTAGCTTCCATAAAAATCATGATTTTTCTAAGAATCAAACTTTATGGAGTTTTGTGATTGATTCGATTTGTACCAATATTTCAATCTTTCAGCCCATAGAGCCTGAGAAAACTGCTTCAAAAGTTCGAACCCAAGTCTGAAATGAGCAACCAAATAAATCATGATTTTTTTAAGAATCAATTATGATGGAGATTTTGTGACTGAATTCGATTTGTACCACGAATCTTACAACTTTTTCAAAATTTCATCCCATTTGGTACCATAGAGCATGAGAAAACTGCTTCAAAAGTTCGAACCCAAGTCTGAAATGAGCAACCAAAAAAATCATGATTTTTTTAAGAATCAAACATAATGGAGATTTTGTGATTCATTCGATTTGTACCAATATTTCAATCTTTCAGCCCATTTGGTACCATAGAGCCTGCGAAAACTGCTTCCAAAGTTCGAACCCAAGTCTGAAATGAGCAACCAAAAAAGTCATGATTTTTTTAAGAATCAAATTTTATGGAGATTTTTTGACTGAATTCGATTTGTACCACGATATTTACCATTTTTTCATAATTTCAGCCCATTTGGTACCATAGAGCCTGAGAAAACTGCTTCCAAAGTTCGAACCCAAGTCTGAAATTAGCTTCCATAAAAATCATGATTTTTCTAAGAATCAAACTTTATGGAGTTTTGTGATTGATTCGATTTGTACCAATATTTCAATCTTTCAGCCCATAGAGCCTGAGAAAACTGCTTCAAAAGTTCGAACCCAAGTCTGAAATGAGCAACCAAATAAATCATGATTTTTGGAAGAATCAATTATGATGGAGATTTTGTGACTGAATTCGATTTGTACCACGATTCTTACAATTTTTTCAAAATTTCGACCATTTGGTACCATAGAGCATGAGAAAACTGCTTCAAAAGTTCGAACCCAAGTCTGAAATGAGCAACCAAAAAAATCATGATTTTTTTAAGAATCAACATAATGGAGATTTTGTGACTGAATTCAATTTGTACCACGATTCTTACCACTTTTTCAAAATTTCAGCCCATTTGGTACCATAGAGCCTGAGAAAACTGCTTCAAAAATTCGAACCCAAGTCTGAAATGAGCAAACAAAAAAATCATGATTTTTCTAAGAATCAAACTTTATGGAGTTTTGTGATTGATTCGATTTGTACCAATATTTCAATCTTTCAGCCCATTTGGTACCATAGAGCCTGCGAAAACTGCTTCCAAAGTTCGAACCCAAGTCTGAAATGAGCAACCAAAAAAGTCATGATTTTTTTAAGAATCAAATTTTATGGAGATTTTGTGACTGAATTCGATTTGTACTACGGTCTTTACCACTTTTTCAAAATTTAAGCCCATTTGGTACCATAGAGCCTGAGAAAACTGCTTCAAAAGTGCGAGACCAAGTCTTAAATTAGCGTCCATAAAAATCATGATTTTTCTAAGAATCGAACTTTATGGAGTTTTGTGATTGATTCGATTTGTACCAATATTTCAATCTTTCAGCCCATTTGGTACCATAGAGCCTGCGAAAACTGCTTCCAAAGTTCGAACCCAAGTCTGAAATGAGCAACCAAAAAAGTCATGATTTTTTTAAGAATCAAATTTTATGGAGATTTTGTGACTGAATTCGATTTGTACTACGATTTTTACCATTTTTTCAAAATTTGAGCCCATTTGGTACCATAGAGCCTGAGAAAACTGCTTCCAAAGTTCGAACCCAAGTCTGAAATTAGCGTCCATAAATTCATGATTTTTCTAAGAATCAAACTTTATGGAGTTTTGTGATTGATTCGATTTGTACCACTATTCTTACAACTTTTTCAAAATTTCATCCAATTTGGTACCATAGAGCATGAGAAAACTGCTTCAAAAGTTCGAACCCAAGTCTGAAATGAGCAACCAAAAAAATCATGATTTTTTTAAGAATCAAACATAATGGAGATTTTGTGACTGAATTCAATTTGTACCACGATTCTTACCACTTTTTCAAAATTTCAGCCCATTTGGTACCATAGAGCCTGAGAAAACTGCTTCAAAAGTTCGAACCCAGCTCGAAATGAGCAAACAAAAAAATCATGATTTTTCTAAGAATCAAACTTTATGGAGTTTTGTGATTGATTCGATTTGTACCAATATTTCAATCTTTCAGCCCATTTGGTACCATAGAGCCTGCGAAAACTGCTTCCAAAGTTCGAACCCAAGTCTGAAATGAGCAACCAAAAAAGTCATGATTTTTTTAAGAATCAAATTTTATGGAGATTTTGTGAGTGAATTCGATTTGTACTACGGTCTTAACCACTTTTTCAAAATTTCAGCCCTTTTGGTACCATAGAGCCTGAGAAACCTGCTTCAAAAGTGCGAACCCAAGTCTTAAATTAGCGTCCATAAAAATCATGATTTTTCTTAGAATCAAACTTTATGGAGTTTTGTGATTGATTCGATTTGTACCAATATTTCAATCTTTCAGCCCATTTGGTACCATAGAGCCTGCGAAAACTGCTTCCAAAGTTCGAACCCAAGTCTGAAATGAGCAACCAAAAAAGTCATGATTTTTTTAAGAATCAAATTTTATGGAGATTTTGTGATTGATTTCGATTTGTACCACGATTTTTACCATTTTTTCAAAATTTAAGCCCATTTGGTACCATAGAGCCTGAGAAAGCTGCTTCCAAAGTTCGAACCCAAGTCTGAAATTAGCGTCCATAAAAATCATGATTTTTCTAAGAATCAAACATTATGGAGATTTTGTGATTGATTTCGATTTGTACCACGATTCTTACCACTTTTTCAAAATTTCAGCCCATTTGGTACCATAGAGCCTCAGAAAACTGCTTCCAAAGTTCGAACCCAAGTCTGAAATTAGCTTCCATAAAAATCATGATTTTTCTAAGAATCAAACTTTATGGAGTTTTGTGATTGATTCGATTTGTACCAATATTTCAATCTTTCAGCCCATAGAGCCTGAGAAAACTGCTTCAAAAGTTCGAACCCAAGTCTGAAATCATCAACCAAATAAATCATGATTTTTTTAAGAATCAATTATGATGGAGATTTTGTGACTGAATTCGATTTGTACCACGATTCTTACAACTTTGTCAAAATTTCATCCCATTTGGTACCATAGAGCATGAGAAAACTGCTTCAAAAGTTCGAACCCAAGTCTGAAATGAGCAACCAAAAAAATCATGATTTTTTTAAGAATCAAACATAATGGAGATTTTGTGAATGAATTCAATTTGTACCACGATTCTTACCACTTTTTCAAAATTTCAGCCCATTTGGTACCATAGAGCCTGAGAAAACTGCTTCAAAAGTTCGAACTCAAGTCTGAAATGAGCAAACAAAAAAATCATGATTTTTCTAAGAATCAAACTTTATGGAGTTTTGTGATTGATTCGATTTGTACCAATATTTCAATCTTTCAGCCCATTTGGTACCATAGAGCCTGCGAAAACTGCTTCCAAAGTTCGAACCCAAGTCTGAAATGAGCAACCAAAAAAGTCATGATTTTTTTAAGAATCAAATTTTATGGAGATTTTGTGACTGAATTCGATTTGTACCACGATTTTTACCATTTTTTCAAAATTTCAGCCCATTTGGTACCATAGAGCCTGAGAAAACTGCTTCCAAAGTTCGAACCCAAGTCTGAAATTAGCGTCCATAAAAATCATGATTTTTCTAAGAATCAAACTTTATGGAGTTTTGTGATTGATTCGATTTGTAACACTATTCTTACAACTTTTTCAAAATTTCATCCCATTTGGTACCATAGAGCATGAGAAAACTGCTTCAAAAGTTCGAACCCAAGTCTGAAATGAGCAACCAAAAAAATCATGATTTTTTTAAGAATCAAACATAATGGAGATTTTGTAACTGAATTCAATTTGTACCACGATTCTTACCACTTTTTCAAAATTTTAGCCCATTTGGTACCATAGAGCCTGAAAAAACTGCTTCAAAAGTTCGAACCCAAGTCTGAAATGAGCAAACAAAAAAATCATGATTTTTCTAAGAATCAAACTTTATGGAGTTTTGTGATTGATTCGATTTGTACTAATATTTCAATCTTTCAGCCCATTTGGTACCATAGAGCCTGCGAAAACTGCTTCCAAAGTTCGAACCCAAGTCTGAAACGAGCAACCAAAAAATTCATGATTTTTTTAAGAATCAAATTTTATGGAGATTTTGTGACTGAATTCGATTTGTACTACGGTCTTAACCACTTTTTCAAAATTTCAGCCCATTTGGTACCATAGAGCCTGAGAAACCTGCTTCAAAAGTGCGAACCCAAGTCTTAAATTAGCGTCCATAAAAATCATGATTTTTCTAAGAATCAAACTTTATGGAGTTTTGTGATTGATTCGATTTGTACCAATATTTCAATCTTTCAGCCCATTTGGTACCATAGAGCCTGCGAAAACTGCTTCCAAAGTTCGAACCCAAGTCTGAAATGAGCAACCAAAAAAGTCATGATTTTTTTAAGAATCAAACATAATGGAGATTTTGTGACTGAATTCAATTTGTACCACGATTCTTACAACTTTTTCAAAATTTCATCCCATTTGGTACCATAGAGCATGAGAAAACTGCTTCAAAAGTTCGAACCCAAGTCTGAAATGAGCAACCAAAAATATCATGATTTTTTTAAGAATCAAACATAATGGAGATTTTGTGATTGATTCGATTTGTACCAATATTTCAATCTTTCAGCCCATTTGGTACCATAGAGCCTGCGAAAACTGCTTCCAAAGTTCGAACCCAAGTCTGAAATGAGCAACCAAAAAAGTCATGATTTTTTTAAGAATCAAATTTTATGGAGATTTTGTGACTGAATTCGATTTGTACTACGGTCTTAACCACTTTTTCAAAATTTCAGCCCTTTTGGTACCATAGAGCCTGAGAAACCTGCTTCAAAAGTGCGAACCCAAGTCTTAAATTAGCGTCCATAAAAATCATGATTTTTCTTAGAATCAAACTTTATGGAGTTTTGTGATTGATTCGATTTGTACCAATATTTCAATCTTTCAGCCCATTTGGTACCATAGAGCCTGCGAAAACTGCTTCCAAAGTTCGAACCCAAGTCTGAAATGAGCAACCAAAAAAGTCATGATTTTTTTAAGAATCAAATTTTATGGAGATTTTGTGACTGAATTCGATTTGTACTACGGTCTTAACCACTTTTTCAAAATTTCAGCCCTTTTGGTACCATAGAGCCTGAGAAACCTGCTTCAAAATTGCGAACCCAAGTCTTAAATTAGCGTCCATAAAAATCATGATTTTTCTTAGAATCAAACTTTATGGAGTTTTGTGATTGATTCGATTTGTACCAATATTTCAATCTTTCAGCCCATTTGGTACCATAGAGCCTGCGAAAACTGCTTCCAAAGTTCGAACCCAAGTCTGAAATGAGCAACCAAAAAAGTCATGATTTTTTTAAGAATCAAATTTTATGGAGATTTTGTGACTGAATTCGATTTGTACCACGATTTTTACCATTTTTTCAAAATTTCAGCCCATTTGGTACCATAGAGCCTGAGAAAACTGCTTCCAAAGTTCGAACCCAAGTCTGAAATTAGCGTCCATAAAAATCATGATTTTTCTAAGAATCAAACATTATGGAGATTTTGTGATTGATTTCGATTTGTACCACGATTCTTACCACTTTTTCAAAATTTCAGCCCATTTGGTACCATAGAGCCTGAGAAAACTGCTTCCAAAGTTCGAGCCCAAGTCTGAAATTAGCTTCCATAAAAATCATGATTTTTCTAAGAATCAAACTTTATGAAGTTTTGTGATTGATTCGATTTGTACCAATATTTCAATCTTTCAGCCCATAGAGCCTGAGAAAACTGCTTCAAAAGTTCGAACCCAAGTCTGAAATGAGCAACCAAATAAATCATGATTTTTTTAAGAATCAATTATGATGGAGATTTTGTGACTGAATTCGATTTGTACCACGATTTTTACCATTTTTTCAAAATTCAGCCCATTTGGTACCATAGAGCCTGAGAAAACTGCTTCCAAAGTTCGAACCCAAGTCTGAAATTAGCGTCCATAAAAATCATGATTTTTCTAAGAATCAAACTTTATGGAGTTTTGTGATTGATTCGATTTGTACCACTATTCTTACAACTTTTTCAAAATTTCATCCCATTTGGTACCATAGAGCATGAGAAAACTGCTTCAAAAGTTCGAACCCAAGTCTGAAATGAGCAAACAAAAAAATCATGATTTTTCTAAGAATCAAACTTTATGGAGTTTTGTGATTGATTCGATTTGTACCAATATTTCAATCTTTCAGCCCATTTGGTACCATAGAGCCTGCGAAAACTGCTTCCAAAGTTCGAACCCAAGTCTGAAATGAGCAACCAAAAAAGTCATGATTTTTTTAAGAATCAAATTTTATGGAGATTTTGTGACTGAATTCGATTTGTACTACGGTCTTAACCATTTTTTCAAAATTTCAGCCCATTTGGTACCATAGAGCCTGAGAAACCTGCTTCAAAAGTGCGAACCCAAGTCTTAAATTAGCGTCCATAAAAATCATGATTTTTCTAAGAATCAAACTTTATGGAGTTTTGTGATTGATTCGATTTGTACCAATATTTCAATCTTTCAGCCCATTTGGTACCATAGAGCCTGCGAAAACTGCTTCCAAAGTTCGAACCCAAGTCTGAAATGAGCAACCAAAAAAGTCATGATTTTTTTAAGAATCAAACATAATGGAGATTTTGTGACTGAATTCAATTTGTACCACGATTCTTACAACTTTTTCAAAATTTCATCCCATTTGGTACCATAGAGCATGAGAAAACTGCTTCAAAAGTTCGAACCCAAGTCTGAAATGAGCAACCAAAAAAATCATGATTTTTTTAAGAATCAAACATAATGGAGATTTTGTGAATGAATTCAATTTGTACCACGATTCTTACCACTTTTTCAAAATTTCAGCCCATTTGGTACCATAGAGCCTGAGAAAACTGCTTCAAAAGTTCGAACCCAAGTCTGAAATGAGCAAAAAAAAAAATCATGATTTTTCTAAGAATCAAACTTTATGGAGTTTTGTGATTGATTCGATTTGTACCAATATTTCAATCTTTCAGCCCATTTGGTACCATAGAGCCTGCGAAAACTGCTTCCAAAGTTCGAACCCAAGTCTGAAATGAGCAACCAAAAAAGTCATGATTTTTTTAAGAATCAAATTTTATGGAGATTTTGTGACTGAATTCGATTTGTACCACGATTTTTACCATTTTTTCAAAATTTCAGCCCATTTGGTACCATAGAGCCTGAGAAAACTGCTTCCAAAGTTCGAACCCAAGTCTGAAATTAGCGTCCATAAAAATCATGATTTTTCTAAGAATCAAACTTTTTGGAGTTTTGTGATTGATTCGATTTGTAACACTATTCTTACAACTTTTTCAAAATTTCATCCCATTTGGTACCATAGAGCATGAGAAAACTGCTTCAAAAGTTCGAACCCAAGTCTGAAATGAGCAACCAAAAAAATCATGATTTTTTTAAGAATCAAACATAATGGAGATTTTGTGACTGAATTCAATTTGTACCACGATTCTTACCACTTTTTCAAAATTTTAGCCCATTTGGTACCATAGAGCCTGAGAAAACTGCTTCAAAAGTTCGAACCCAAGTCTGAAATGAGCAAACAAAAAAATCATGATTTTTCTAAGAATCAAACTTTATGGAGTTTTGTGATTGATTCGATTTGTACCAATATTTCAATCTTTCAGCCCATTTGGTACCATAGAGCCTGCGAAAACTGCTTCCAAAGTTCGAACCCAAGTCTGAAATGAGCAACCAAAAAAGTCATGATTTTTTTAAGAATCAAATTTTATGGAGATTTTGTGACTGAATTCGATTTGTACTACGGTCTTAACCACTTTTTCAAAATTTCAGCCCATTTGGTACCATAGAGCCTGAGAAACCTGCTTCAAAAGTGCGAACCCAAGTCTTAAATTAGCGTCCATAAAAATCATGATTTTTCTAAGAATCAAACTTTATGGAGTTTTGTGATTGATTCGATTTGTACCAATATTTCAATCTTTCAGCCCATTTGGTACCATAGAGCCTGCGAAAACTGCTTCCAAAGTTCGAACCCAAGTCTGAAATGAGCAACCAAAAAAGTCATGATTTTTTTAAGAATCAAACATAATGGAGATTTTGTGACTGAATTCAATTTGTACCACGATTCTTACAACTTTTTCAAAATTTCATCCCATTTGGTACCATAGAGCCTGAGAAACCTGCTTCAAAAGTGCGAACCCAAGTCTTAAATTAGCGTCCATAAAAATCATGATTTTTCTTAGAATAAAACTTTATGGAGTTTTGTGATTGATTCGATTTGTACCAATATTTCAATCTTTCAGCCCATTTGGTACCATAGAGCCTGCGAAAACTGCTTCCAAAGTTCGAACCCAAGTCTGAAATGAGCAACCAAAAAAGTCATGATTTTTTTAAGAATCAAATTTTATGGAGATTTTGTGACTGAATTCGATTTGTACCACGATTTTTACCATTTTTTCAAAATTTCAGCCCATTTGGTACCATAGAGCCTGAGAAAACTGCTTCCAAAGTTCGAACCCAAGTCTGAAATTAGCGTCCATAAAAATAATGATTTTTCTAAGAATCAAACATTATGGAGATTTTGTGATTGATTTCGATTTGTACCACGATTCTTACCACTTTTTCAAAATTTCAGCCCATTTGGTACCATAGAGCCTGAGAAAACTGCTTCCAAAGTTCGAACCCAAGTCTGAAATTAGCTTCCATAAAAATCATGATTTTTCTAAGAATCAAACTTTATGAAGTTTTGTGATTGATTCGATTTGTACCAATATTTCAATCTTTCAGCCCATAGAGCCTGAGAAAACTGCTTCAAAAGTTCGAACCCAAGTCTGAAATGAGCAACCAAATAAATCATGATGTTTTTAAGAATCAATTATGATGGAGATTTTGTGACTGAATTCGATTTGTACCACGATTTTTACCATTTTTTCAAAATTCAGCCCATTTGGTACCATAGAGCCTGAGAAAACTGCTTCCAAAGTTCGAACCCAAGTCTGAAATTAGCGTCCATAAAAATCATGATTTTTCTAAGAATCAAACTTTATGGAGTTTTGTGATTGATTCGATTTGTACCACTATTCTTACAACTTTTTCAAAATTTCATCCCATTTGGTACTTTAGAGCATGAGAAAACTGCTTCAAAAGTTCGAACCCAAGTCTGAAATGAGCAAACAAAAAAATCATGATTTTTCTAAGAATCAAACTTTATGGAGTTTTGTGATTGATTCGATTTGTACCAATATTTCAATCTTTCAGCCCATTTGGTACCATAGAGCCTGCGAAAACTGCTTCCAAAGTTCAAACCCAAGTCTGAAATGAGCAACCAAAAAAGTCATGATTTTTTTAAGAATCAAATTTTATGGAGATTTTGTGACTGAATTCGATTTGTACTACGGTCTTAACCAATTTTTCAAAATTTCAGCCCATTTGGTACCATAGAGCCTGAGAAACCTGCTTCAAAAGTGCGAACCCAAGTCTTAAATTAGCGTCCATAAAAATCATGATTTTTCTAAGAATCAAACTTTATGGAGTTTTGTGATTGATTCGATTTGTACCAATATTTCAATCTTTCAGCCCATTTGGTACCATAGAGCCTGCGAAAACTGCTTCCAAAGTTCGAACCCAAGTCTGAAATGAGCAACCAAAAAAGTCATGATTTTTTTAAGAATCAAACATAATGGAGTTTTTGTGACTGAATTCAATTTGTACCACGATTCTTACAACTTTTTCAAAATTTCATCCCATTTGGTACCATAGAGCATGAGAAAACTGCTTCAAAAGTACGAACCCAAGTCTGAAATGAGCAACCAAAAAAAAAATGATTTTTTTAAGAATCAAACATTATGGAGTTTTTGTGACTGAATTCAATTTGTACCACGATTTTTACAACTTTTTCAAAATTTCATCCCATTTGGTACCATAGAGCATGAGAAAACTGCTTCAAAAGTTCGAACCCAAGTCTGAAATGAGCAAACAAAAAAATCATGATTTTTCTAAGAATCAAACTTTATGGAGTTTTGTGATTGATTCGATTTGTACCAATATTTCAATCTTTCAGCCCATTTGGTACCATAGAGCCTGCGAAAACTGCTTCCAAAGTTCGAACCCAAGTCTGAAATGAGCAACCAAAAAAGTCATGATTTTTTTAAGAATCAAATATTATGGAGATTTTGTGACTGAATTCGATTTGTACTACGGTCTTAACCACTTTTTCAAAATTTCAGCCCTTTTGGTACCATAGAGCCTGAGAAACCTGCTTCAAAAGTGCGAACCCAAGTCTTAAATTAGCGTCCAAAAAAATCATGATTTTTCTTAGAATCAAACTTTATGGAGTTTTGTGATTGATTCGATTTGTACCAATATTTCAATCTTTCAGCCCATTTGGTACCATAGAGCCTGCGAAAACTGCTTCCAAAGTTCGAACCCAAGTCTGAAATGAGCAACCAAAAAAGTCATGATTTTTTTAAGAATCAAATTTTATGGAGATTTTGTGATTGATTTCGATTTGTACCACGATTCTTACCACTTTTTCAAAATTTCAGCCCATTTGGTACCATAGAGCCTGAGAAAACTGCTTCCAAAGTTCGAACCCAAGTCTGAAATTAGCTTCCATAAAAATCATGATTTTTCTAAGAATCAAACTTTATGAAGTTTTGTGATTGATTCGATTTGTACCAATATTTCAATCTTTCAGCCCATAGAGCCTGAGAAAACTGCTTCAAAAGTTCGAACCCAAGTCTGAAATGAGCAACCAAATAAATCATGATTTTTTTAAGAATCAATTATGATGGAGATTTTGTGACTGAATTCGATTTGTACCACGATTTTTACCATTTTTTCAAAATTCAGCCCATTTGGTACCATAGAGCCTGAGAAAACTGCTTCCAAAGTTCGAACCCAAGTCTGAAATTAGCGTCCATAAAAATCATGATTTTTCTAAGAATCAAACTTTATGGAGTTTTGTGATTGATTCGATTTGTACCACTATTCTTACAACTTTTTCAAAATTTCATCCCATTTGGTACCATAGAGCATGAGAAAACTGCTTCAAAAGTTCGAACCCAAGTCTGAAATGAGCAAACAAAAAAATCATGATTTTTCTAAGAATCAAACTTTATGGAGTTTTGTGATTGATTCGATTTGTACCAATATTTCAATCTTTCAGCCCATTTGGTACCATAGAGCCTGCGAAAACTGCTTCCAAAGTTCGAACCCAAGTCTGAAATGAGCAACCAAAAAAGTCATGATTTTCTTAAGAATCAAATTTTATGGAGATTTTGTGACTGAATTCGATTTGTACTACGGTCTTAACCACTTTTTCAAAATTTCAGCCCATTTGGTACCATAGAGCCTGAGAAACCTGCTTCAAAAGTGCGAACCCAAGTCTTAAATTAGCGTCCATAAAAATCATGATTTTTCTAAGAATCAAACTTAATGGAGTTTTGTGATTGATTCGATTTGTACCAATATTTCAATCTTTCAGCCCATTTGGTACCATAGAGCCTGCGAAAACTGCTTCCAAAGTTCGAACCCAAGTCTGAAATGAGCAACCAAAAAAGTCATGATTTTTTTAAGAATCAAACATAATGGAGATTTTGTGACTGAATTCAATTTGTACCACGATTCTTACAACTTTTTCAAAATTTCATCCCATTTGGTACCATAGAGCATGAGAAAACTGCTTCAAAAGTTCGAACCCAAGTCTGAAATGAGCAACCAAAAAAATCATGATTTTTTTAAGAATCAAACATAATGGAGATTTTGTGAATGAATTCAATTTGTACCACGATTCTTACCACTTTTTCAAAATTTCAGCCCATTTGGTACCATAGAGCCTGAGAAAACTGCTTCAAAAGTTCGAACCCAAGTTTGAAATGAGCAAAAAAAAAAATCATGATTTTTCTAAGAATCAAACTTTATGGAGTTTTGTGATTGATTCGATTTGTACCAATATTTCAATCTTTCAGCCCATTTGGTACCATAGAGCCTGAGAAAACTGCTTCCAATGTTCGAACCCAAGTCTGAAATGAGCAACCAAAAAAGTCATGATTTTTTTAAGAATCAAATTTTATGGAGATTTTGTGACTGAATTCGATTTGTACCACGATTTTTACCATTTTTTCAAAATTTCAGCCCATTTGGTACCATAGAGCATGAGAAAACTGCTTCAAAAGTTCGAACCCAAGTCTGAAATGAGCAACCAAAAAAATCATGATTTTTTTAAGAATCAAACATAATGGAGATTTTGTGACTGAATTCAATTTGTACCACGATTCTTACCACTTTTTCAAAATTTTAGCCCATTTGGTACCATAGAGCCTGAGAAAACTGCTTCAAAAGTTCGAACCCAAGTCTGAAATGAGCAAACAAAAAAATCATGATTTTTCTAAGAATCAAACTTTATGGAGTTTTGTGATTGATTCGATTTGTACCACTATTCTTACAACTTTTTCAAAATTTCATCCCATTTGGTACCATAGAGCATGAGAAAACTGCTTCAAAAGTTCGAACCCAAGTCTGAAATGAGCAAACAAAAAAATCATGATTTTTCTAAGAATCAAACTTTATGGAGTTTTGTGATTGATTCGATTTGTACCAATATTTCAATCTTTCAGCCCATTTGGTACCATAGAGCCTGCGAAAACTGCTTCCAAAGTTCGAACCCAAGTCTGAAATGAGCAACCAAAAAAGTCATGATTTTCTTAAGAATCAAATTTTATGGAGATTTTGTGACTGAATTCGATTTGTACTACGGTCTTAACCACTTTTTCAAAATTTCAGCCCATTTGGTACCATAGAGCCTGAGAAACCTGCTTCAAAAGTGCGAACCCAAGTCTTAAATTAGCGTCCATAAAAATCATGATTTTTCTAAGAATCAAACTTAATGGAGTTTTGTGATTGATTCGATTTGTACCAATATTTCAATCTTTCAGCCCATTTGGTACCATAGAGCCTGCGAAAACTGCTTCCAAAGTTCGAACCCAAGTCTGAAATGAGCAACCAAAAAAGTCATGATTTTTTTAAGAATCAAACATAATGGAGATTTTGTGACTGAATTCAATTTGTACCACGATTCTTACAACTTTTTCAAAATTTCATCCCATTTGGTACCATAGAGCATGAGAAAACTGCTTCAAAAGTTCGAACCCAAGTCTGAAATGAGCAACCAAAAAAATCATGATTTTTTTAAGAATCAAACATAATGGAGATTTTGTGAATGAATTCAATTTGTACCACGATTCTTACCACTTTTTCAAAATTTCAGCCCATTTGGTACCATAGAGCCTGAGAAAACTGCTTCAAAAGTTCGAACCCAAGTTTGAAATGAGCAAAAAAAAAAATCATGATTTTTCTAAGAATCAAACTTTATGGAGTTTTGTGATTGATTCGATTTGTACCAATATTTCAATCTTTCAGCCCATTTGGTACCATAGAGCCTGAGAAAACTGCTTCCAATGTTCGAACCCAAGTCTGAAATGAGCAACCAAAAAAGTCATGATTTTTTTAAGAATCAAATTTTATGGAGATTTTGTGACTGAATTCGATTTGTACCACGATTTTTACCATTTTTTCAAAATTTCAGCCCATTTGGTACCATAGAGCATGAGAAAACTGCTTCAAAAGTTCGAACCCAAGTCTGAAATGAGCAACCAAAAAAATCATGATTTTTTTAAGAATCAAACATAATGGAGATTTTGTGACTGAATTCAATTTGTACCACGATTCTTACCACTTTTTCAAAATTTTAGCCCATTTGGTACCATAGAGCCTGAGAAAACTGCTTCAAAAGTTCGAACCCAAGTCTGAAATGAGCAAACAAAAAAATCATGATTTTTCTAAGAATCAAACTTTATGGAGTTTTGTGATTGATTCGATTTGTACCAATATTTCAATCTTTCAGCCCATTTGGTACCATAGAGCCTGCGAAAACTGCTTCCAAAGTTCGAACCCAAGTCTGAAATGAGCAACCAAAAAAGTCATGATTTTTTTAAGAATCAAATTTTATGGAGATTTTGTGACTGAATTCGATTTGTACTACGGTCTTAACCACTTTTTCAAAATTTCAGCCCATTTGGTACCATAGAGCCTGAGAAACCTGCTTCAAAAGTGCGAACCCAAGTCTTAAATGAGCGTCCATAAAAATCATGATTTTTCTAAGAATCAAACTTTATGGAGTTTTGTGATTGATTCGATTTGTACCAATATTTCAATCTTTCAGCCCATTTGGTACCATAGAGCCTGCGAAAACTGCTTCCAAAGTTCGAACCCAAGTCTGAAATGAGCAACCAAAAAAGTCATGATTTTTTTAAGAATCAAACATAATGGAGATTTTGTGACTGAATTCAATTTGTACCACGATTCTTACAACTTTTTCAAAATTTCATCCCATTTGGTACCATAGAGCATGAGAAAACTGCTTCAAAAGTTCGAACCCAAGTCTGAAATGAGCAACCAAAAATATCATGATTTTTTTAAGAATCAAACATAATGGAGATTTTGTGATTGATTCGATTTGTACCAATATTTCAATCTTTCAGCCCATTTGGTACCATAGAGCCTGCGAAAACTGCTTCCAAAGTTCGAACCCAAGTCTGAAATGAGCAACCAAAAAAGTCATGATTTTTTTAAGAATCAAATTTTATGGAGATTTTGTGACTGAATTCGATTTGTACTACGGTCTTAACCACTTTTTCAAAATTTCAGCCCTTTTGGTACCATAGAGCCTGAGAAACCTGCTTCAAAAGTGCGAACCCAAGTCTTAAATTAGCGTCCATAAAAATCATGATTTTTCTTAGAATAAAACTTTATGGAGTTTTGTGATTGATTCGATTTGTACCAATATTTCAATCTTTCAGCCCATTTGGTACCATAGAGCCTGCGAAAACTGCTTCCAAAGTTCGAACCCAAGTCTGAAATGAGCAACCAAAAAAGTCATGATTTTTTTAAGAATCAAATTTTATGGAGATTTTGTGACTGAATTCGATTTTTACCACGATTTTTACCATTTTTTCAAAATTTCAGCCCATTTGGTACCATAGAGCCTGAGAAAACTGCTTCCAAAGTTCGAACCCAAGTCTGAAATTAGCGTCCATAAAAATAATGATTTTTCTAAGAATCAAACATTATGAAGATTTTGTGATTGATTTCGATTTGTACCACGATTCTTACCACTTTTTCAAAATTTCAGCCCATTTGGTACCATAGAGCCTGAGAAAACTGCTTCCAAAGTTCGAACCCAAGTCTGAAATTAGCTTCCATAAAAATCATGATTTTTCTAAGAATCAAACTTTATGAAGTTTTGTGATTGATTCGATTTGTACCAATATTTCAATCTTTCAGCCCATAGAGCCTGAGAAAACTGCTTCAAAAGTTCGAACCCAAGTCTGAAATGAGCAACCAAATAAATCATGATTTTTTTAATAACTAATTATGATGGAGATTTTGTGACTGAATTCGATTTGTACCACGATTTTTACCATTTTTTCAAAATTCAGCCCATTTGGTACCATAGAGCCTGAGAAAACTGCTTCCAAAGTTCGAACCCAAGTCTGAAATTAGCGTCCATAAAAATCATGATTTTTCTAAGAATCAAACTTTATGGAGTTTTGTGATTGATTCGATTTGTACCACTATTCTTACAACTTTTTCAAAATTTCATCCCATTTGGTACCATAGAGCATGAGAAAACTGCTTCAAAAGTTCGAACCCAAGTCTGAAATGAGCAAACAAAAAAATCATGATTTTTCTAAGAATCAAACTTTATGGAGTTTTGTGATTGATTCGATTTGTACCAATATTTCAATCTTTCAGCCCATTTGGTACCATAGAGCCTGCGAAAACTGCTTCCAAAGTTCGAACCCAAGTCTGAAATGAGCAACCAAAAAAGTCATGATTTTTTTAAGAATCAAATTTTATGGAGATTTTGTGACTGAATTCGATTTGTACTACGGTCTTAACCAATTTTTCAAAATTTCAGCCCATTTGGTACCATAGAGCCTGAGAAACCTGCTTCAAAAGTGCGAACCCAAGTCTTAAATTAGCGTCCATAAAAATCATGATTTTTCTAAGAATCAAACTTTATGGAGTTTTGTGATTGATTCGATTTGTACCAATATTTCAATCTTTCAGCCCATTTGGTACCATAGAGCCTGCGAAAACTGCTTCCAAAGTTCGAACCCAAGTCTGAAATGAGCAACCAAAAAAGTCATGATTTTTTTAAGAATCAAACATAATGGAGTTTTTGTGACTGAATTCAATTTGTACCACTATTCTTACAACTTTTTCAAAATTTCATCCCATTTGGTACCATAGAGCATGAGAAAACTGCTTCAAAAGTACGAACCCAAGTCTGAAATGAGCAACCAAAAAAAAAATGATTTTTTTAAGAATCAAACATTATGGAGTTTTTGTGACTGAATTCAATTTGTACCACGATTTTTACAACTTTTTCAAAATTTCATCCCATTTGGTACCATAGAGCATGAGAAAACTGCTTCAAAAGTTCGAACCCAAGTCTGAAATGAGCAAACAAAAAAATCATGATTTTTCTAAGAATCAAACTTTATGGAGTTTTGTGATTGATTCGATTTGTACCAATATTTCAATCTTTCAGCCCATTTGGTACCATAGAGCCTGCGAAAACTGCTTCCAAAGTTCGAACCCAAGTCTGAAATGAGCAACCAAAAAAGTCATGATTTTTTTAAGAATCAAACATAATGGAGATTTTGTGACTGAATTCAATTTGTACCACGATTCTTACAACTTTTTCAAAATTTCATCCCATTTGGTACCATAGAGCATGAGAAAACTGCTTCAAAAGTTCGAACCCAAGTCTGAAATGAGCAACCAAAAAAATCATGATTTTTTTAAGAATCAAACATAATGGAGATTTTGTGATTGATTCGATTTGTACCAATATTTCAATCTTTCAGCCCATTTGGTACCATAGAGCCTGCGAAAACTGCTTCCAAAGTTCGAACCCAAGTCTGAAATGAGCAACCAAAAAAGTCATGATTTTTTTAAGAATCAAATATTATGGAGATTTTGTGACTGAATTCGATTTGTACTACGGTCTTAACCACTTTTTCAAAATTTCAGCCCTTTTGGTACCATAGAGCCTGAGAAACCTGCTTCAAAAGTGCGAACCCAAGTCTTAAATTAGCGTCCAAAAAAATCATGATTTTTCTTAGAATCAAACTTTATGGAGTTTTGTGATTGATTCGATTTGTACCAATATTTCAATCTTTCAGCCCATTTGGTACCATAGAGCCTGCGAAAACTGCTTCCAAAGTTCGAACCCAAGTCTGAAATGAGCAACCAAAAAAGTCATGATTTTTTTAAGAATCAAATTTTATGGAGATTTTGTGACTGAATTCGATTTGTACCACGATTTTTACCATTTTTTCAAAATTTCAGCCCATTTGGTACCATAGAGCCTGAGAAAACTGCTTCCAAAGTTCGAACCCAAGTCTGAAATTAGCGTCCATAAAAATCATGATTTTTCTAAGAATCAAACATTATGGAGATTTTGTGATTGATTTCGATTTGTACCCCGATTCTTACCACTTTTTCAAAATTTCAGTCCATTTGGTACCATAGAGCCTGAGAAAACTGCTTCCAAAGTTCGAACCCAAGTCTGAAATTAGCTTCCATAAAAATCATGATTTTTCTAAGAATCAAACTTGATGAAGTTTTGTGATTGATTCGATTTGTACCAATATTTCAATCTTTCAGCCCATAGAGCCTGAGAAAACTGCTTCAAAAGTTCGAACCCAAGTCTGAAATGAGCAACCAAATAAATCATGATTTTTTTAAGAATCAATTATGATGGAGATTTTTTGACTGAATTCGATTTGTACCACGATTTTTACCATTTTTTCAAAATTTCAGCCCATTTGGTACCATAGAGCCTGAGAAAACTGCTTCCAAAGTTCGAACCCACGTCTGAAATTAGCGTCCATAAAAATCATGATTTTTCTAAGAATCAAACTTTATGGAGTTTTGTGATTGATTCGATTTGTACCACTATTCTTACAACTTTTTCAAAATTTCATCCCATTTGGTACCATAGAGCATGAGAAAACTGCTTCAAAAGTTCGAACCCAAGTCTGAAATGAGCAACCAAAAAAATCATGACTTTTTTAAGAATCAAACATAATGGAGATTTTGTGACTGAATTCAATTTGTACCACGATTCTTAGCACTTTTTCAAAATTTCAGCCCATTTGGTACCATAGAGCCTGAGAAAACTGCTTCAAAAGTTCGAACCCAAGTCTGAAATGAGCAGACAAAAAAATCATGATTTTTGTAGGAATCAAACTTTATGGAGTTTTTGATTGATTCGATTTGTACCAATATTTCAATCTTTCAGCCCATTTGGTACCATAGAGCCTGCGAAAACTGCTTCCAAAGTTCGAACCCAAGTCTGAAATAAGCAACCAAAAAAGTCATGATTTTTTTAAGAATCAAATTTTATGGAGATTTTGTGACTGAATTCGATTTAAACTACGGTCTTAACCACTTTTTCAAAATTTCAGCCCATTTGGTACCATAGAGCCTGAGAAACCTGCTTCAAAAGTGCGAACCCAAGTCTTAAATTAGCGTCCATAAAAATCATGATTTTTCTAAGAATCAAACTTTATGGAGTTTTGTGATTGATTCGATTTGTACCAATATTTCAATCTTTCAGCCCTTTTGGTATCATAGAGTCTGCGAAAACTGCTTCCAAAGTTCGAACCCAAGTCTGAAATGAGCAACCAAAAAAGTCATGATTTTTTTAAGAATCAAACATAATGGAGATTTTGTGACTGAATTCAATTTGTACCAAGATTCTTACAACTTTTTCAAAATTTCATCCCATTTGGTACCATAGAGCATGAGAAAACTGCTTCAAAAGTTCGAACCCAAGTCTGAAATGAGCAACCAAAAAAATCATGATTTTTTTAAGAATCAAACATAATGGAGATTTTGTGATTGATTCGATTTGTACCAATATTTCAATCTTTCAGCCCATTTGGTACCATAGAGCCTTCGAAAACTGCTTCCAAAGTTCGAACCCAAGTCTGAAATGAGCAACCAAAAAAGTCATGATTTTTTTAAGAATCAAATTTTATGGAGATTTTGTGACTGAATTCGATTTGTACTACGGTCTTAACCACTTTTTCAAAATTTCAGCCCTTTTGGTACCATAAAGCCTGAGAAACCTGCTTCAAAAGTGCGAACCCAAGTCTTAAATTAGCGTCCATAAAAATCATGATTTTTCTAAGAATCAAACTTTATGGAGTTTTGTGATTGATTCGATTTGTACCAATATTTCAATCTTTCAGCCCATTTGGTACCATAGAGCCTGCGAAAACTGCTTCCAAAGTTCGAACCCAAGTCTGAAATGAGCAACCAAAAAAGTCATGATTTTTTTAAGAATCAAATTTTATGGAGATTTTGTGACTGAATTCGATTTGTACCACGATTTTTACCATTTTTTCAAAATTTCAGCCCATTTGGTACCATAGAGCCTGAGAAAACTGCTTCCAAAGTTCGAACCCAAGTCTGAAATAAGCGTGGTCCTATGGTCCTTTTCTTCACATATATTGCTTCACCACCTCCTCGTTTTTTACACTCTATTACAATTACGACGCACACCAACACAATACAAGAAATCACAACAAACTTCATATACCAAAAATCAAATCAACAAAATATGGACTAAGATCCCTAGAATACATAGCTCACACAAAATATAATCAACTACCCAACGAGATCAAATGTGCAAGTCAATGTAAAAAGATCCAAACTAACATGCAATAAAGTTTGCGCAGGCAAACCTACAGAGATGTGAAGCTGCCACCGTCAACTTCTTGCAAAACGCCATTAACAGAAAAATAGATATCGTGATCATACAGGAGCCGTATACAGGAAATACAGGAAAAATTAATAAATCATCCTTCAACGGACTCATCTTTCAAAAAACAAGTGTGGACTGCCCAGTAAAGGCTGCAATAATAGTATTAAATAAAAGTATCGCTGACACCTGTATCCTACTCCACAAATTCAGCAACAACTGTAATATATTTATTGAAGCGCAAATTCAGGGAACCCCACTAATCATAGGATCAATATACTGTCCCCCAAATGAAGATATCGACTTCAGCCTAGAAAAATCGAACAGGATAATAGACACTCACAACAAGAAAATAATCATTGGAGCGGATGTCAATGCAAAAAGTATATGGTGGGGCAGCAAAAAGACAGACAAAAGAGGCGACAAACTGAGCGACTTTATTGCCCAGAAACACCTACATATCGTCAACGAAGGAACAACACCGACATTTGAAACCGTTCGACAAAACATGCTACTGAGCAGCGTGATCGACGTAACCTTGTGTTCCGACAGCGTAATTGGACACATAAAGAACTGGAAAGTAGACAAAAGAATCGCTGCCATGTCGGACCATAATGGAATAACTTTCAACGCGCAATTCAATAAATCATCTACAGAAGAAATTCCAAAATCAACATTCCTATATAAGACCAATAAGGCAGATTGGATGGAATTCGACAAGTCTCTAAAATCCAATGTTGAAGGCAAGGGAATAACAGTTCAGGCAATTGAAGCGAACAATCAACCTGGTTCCCTCAACAGACAAGTCTCAGACCTCATGGATGCCATGTCGAATGCATGCAGAATGGCAATCCCTCCACGGAAAAAATCTAGACAAAAAATCTGCCCCTGGTGGAATGATAAATTGGAAAAGCGGAAAAAAGACCTTCTCGCCGCAAAGAGGAAGCTAATGAACTCAGGACCAGCAAGAAGAGATGCGGTCACACTACCAGCCTACCTCGAGCTAAAAGAACAATACAAGGAGGAAATTGCTACAGCAAAAATACAAAACTGGAAAGAATTTTGCAGCAATCAAGGAAAAGATACAGTCTGGTCCACGGTACTAAGAGTACTTAAGGCAACACAAAAGTCACCACCGGAAACGCTTCAAGTCAATTCAGTGTCCACAACGTCAGCCCAAGAGACGGCGTCCACACTTTTAGATCATTTCTTCCCTAATGAATCTCCAGTCAGGGAAACAGCGGAACAAATACGTATTCGGAATAATGAGGAAGAAGACCGCCTTAGCGAAATTGACCCCCCATTTACAAGATCCGAAATAAGGAAAATACTTGTATCCATAGATATAAAGAAGTCCCCAGGAAGAGATCACTTTACAGCCGATATATGCCAAAAGGCGTTCGAAAGTGTTCCAGAAATTTTTACGGCATTATACAACGCGTGCCTCCGAATTGGCTGCTTCCCAATCCTTTGGAAGGTCGCTAGAATCAAGGTAATTCCAAAGCCGGGAAAAGAAGACTACGGTAACATCTCTTCATACAGACCTATAGGTCTTCTCCCGGTATTTGGCAAGGTACTAGAGAAATTACTCATCAAGAGAGTAACCTGGCACTTCAGCACGAAGGGGAAACTTAATTCAAACCAATACGGGTTCACGCAACAAAAAAGCACAGAAGACGCAATGCTTGATGCCGTCAACCACATCAAGAAAGCGAATAAAGAAGGACTTCATGCATGCCTAATATCACTGGACATAAAGGGGGCATTCGACAACGCGTGGTGGCCCCACCTTAAAATGCAATTAGCCAAAAAAGACTGTCCACTAAACATATACAAAGTTTTTAAAGACTACCTGTCGGACAGAATGGTAGAAACAATTTACGCAGGCGCGTGGGCACAAAAACACTCGAACAAGGGCTGTATACAAGGATCTGCCTGTGGACCGATTCTATGGAACATAGTTCTGGACGAACTGCTAAATCTCAAATTTGACTCTAACGTTCGCATACAGGCATTTGCTGACGACGTCTTAGTTATAATAATTCATAAAGATACGGCAGAACTACAGAAAATAATTAAAGATACTCTCTCCTTAATAACAGACTGGGGGGAAAAAGTAAAACTGCAATTCTCGGAGGAAAAAACAAAAGCACTATTCATCAGTAAGAGGAAAACACTCCCACCAAACATTGTGATGAATGGTAAAATTATTCCACTTTCTCGGGATTGCAAAATTTTAGGGATAGTCATAGACGACAAGTTAAATTGGAGCAAGCATGTGGACATGGTATGCCAAAAAGCTGTCAATATAACCAAGAAACTTGCATTTATGGCAAAACCTACTTGGGGACTAAGTTCTGAGATATTAAGGACAATCTACATAGGAGTAGTCGTATCAATAATAACTTACGCCGCGACGGTATGGGCAACAGCTGCAAAAGGCTCTATGGTACCAAATGGGCTGAAATTTTTGAAAAGTGGTGAAGATCGTGGTACAAATCGAATTCAGTCTTAAAATCTCCAATAACTTTGATTATTAGAAAAATCATGACTTTTATGGACGCTCATTTCAGACATGGGTTCGAACTTTGGAAGCAGTTTTCTCTGGCTCTGTGGTACCAAATGGGCTGAAATTTTGGAAAAGTGGTAAGAATCGTGGTTAAAAGTAAGTAAGGAAAAAAAAAAAAAATAAAAAAAAAAAAAAAAAAAAAAAAACCTAACCTAACCTAACCTAACCTAACCTAACCTAACCTAACCTAACCTAACCTAACCTAACCTAACCTAACCTAACCTAACCTAACCTAACCTAACCTAACCTAACCTAACCTAACCTAACCTAACCTAACCTAACCTAACCTAACCTAACCTAACCTAACCTAACCTAACCTAACCTAACCTAACCTAACCTAACCTAACCTAACCTAACCTAACCTAACCTAACCTAACCTAACCTAACCTAACCTAACCTAACCTAACCTAACCTAACCTAACCTAACCTAACCTAACCTAACCTAACCTAACCTAACCTAACCTAACCTAACCTAACCTTGTGTTAAAATGTGAGCTTAAGTATGAGGTTGTGATACCGTGTTGCCAGCTCCAACCCTCTGAGCTAACATTAACGTATCATTTTTTTATATTTAAAGTGGTTTTCTTCGTTTAGCTCTGGTGTATCCGTCAATTACCGGATACCAAGAACTATTAAGCTTAGCTCTATCGTCTCTATTAATGTTTACGGGATTTTTATGAATTTCAATGGCCTCCGTAATCAGCCGTGCTCTATTAGTTTTCGGTCTCCCCAGGATTTCAGGAACAAATCCAAAGTAATGCCCGGTGTCAATCAAATGCTCAGCTATTCTGAGTCAGCTATTCTTTTTAATTGGTGTAATAGTTTTTGATGGTTTTTATACGATGCATTTGGTGGGCAATAGACACCAGCTAGGATATTTTTGAGATGGTCTTTATGCATGTCAATGAATAATGCGTCAATTTGTGGGTAATTACTAGAACTGTTTTTCACCTGGGCTGAGATTGTCAGGCCTATGGTCCTTTTCTTCACATATATTGCTTCACCACCTCCTCGTTTTTTACACTCTATTACAATTACGACGCACACCAACACAATACAAGAAATCACAACAAACTTCATATACCAAAAATCAAATCAACAAAATATGGACTAAGATCCCTAGAATACATAGCTCACACAAAATATAATCAACTACCCAACGAGATCAAATGTGCAAGTCAATGTAAAAAGATCCAAACTAACATGCAATAAAGTTTGCGCAGGCAAACCTACAGAGATGTGAAGCTGCCACCGTCAACTTCTTGCAAAACGCCATTAACAGAAAAATAGATATCGTGATCATACAGGAGCCGTATACAGGAAATACAGGAAAAATTAATAAATCATCCTTCAACGGACTCATCTTTCAAAAAACAAGTGTGGACTGCCCAGTAAAGGCTGCAATAATAGTATTAAATAAAAGTATCGCTGACACCTGTATCCTACTCCACAAATTCAGCAACAACTGTAATATATTTATTGAAGCGCAAATTCAGGGAACCCCACTAATCATAGGATCAATATACTGTCCCCCAAATGAAGATATCGACTTCAGCCTAGAAAAATCGAACAGGATAATAGACACTCACAACAAGAAAATAATCATTGGAGCGGATGTCAATGCAAAAAGTATATGGTGGGGCAGCAAAAAGACAGACAAAAGAGGCGACAAACTGAGCGACTTTATTGCCCAGAAACACCTACATATCGTCAACGAAGGAACAACACCGACATTTGAAACCGTTCGACAAAACATGCTACTGAGCAGCGTGATCGACGTAACCTTGTGTTCCGACAGCGTAATTGGACACATAAAGAACTGGAAAGTAGACAAAAGAATCGCTGCCATGTCGGACCATAATGGAATAACTTTCAACGCGCAATTCAATAAATCATCTACAGAAGAAATTCCAAAATCAACATTCCTATATAAGACCAATAAGGCAGATTGGATGGAATTCGACAAGTCTCTAAAATCCAATGTTGAAGGCAAGGGAATAACAGTTCAGGCAATTGAAGCGAACAATCAACCTGGTTCCCTCAACAGACAAGTCTCAGACCTCATGGATGCCATGTCGGATGCATGCAGAATGGCGATCCCTCCACTGAAAAAATCTAGACAAAAAATCTGCCCCTGGTGGAATGATAAATTGGAAAAGCGGAAAAAAGACCTTCTCGCCGCAAAGAGGAAGCTAATGAACTCAGGACCAGCAAGAAGAGATGCGGTCACACTACCAGCCTACCTCGAGCTAAAAGAACAATACAAGGAGGAAATTGCTACAGCAAAAATACAAAACTGGAAAGAATTTTGCAGCAATCAAGGAAAAGATACAGTCTGGTCCACGGTACTAAGAGTACTTAAGGCAACACAAAAGTCACCACCGGAAACGCTTCAAGTCAATTCAGTGTCCACAACGTCAGCCCAAGAGACGGCGTCCACACTTTTAGATCATTTCTTCCCTAATGACTCTCCAGTCAGGGAAACAGCGGAACAAATACGTATTCGGAATAATGAGGAAGAAGACCGCCTTAGCGAAATTGACCCCCCATTTACAAGATCCGAAATAAGGAAAATACTTGTTTCCATAGATATAAAGAAGTCCCCAGGAAGAGATCACTTTACAGCCGATATATGCCAAAAGGCGTTCGAAAGTGTTCCAGAAATTTTTACGGCATTATACAACGCGTGCCTCCGAATTGGCTGCTTCCCAATCCTTTGGAAGGTCGCTAGAATCAAGGTAATTCCAAAGCCGGGAAAAGAAGACTACGGTAACATCTCTTCATACAGACCTATAGGTCTTCTCCCGGTATTTGGCAAGGTACTAGAGAAATTACTCATCAAGAGAGTAACCTGGCACTTCAGCACGAAGGGGAAACTTAATTCAAACCAATACGGGTTCACGCAACAAAAAAGCACAGAAGACGCAATGCTTGATGCCGTCAACCACATCAAGAAAGCGAATAAAGAAGGACTTCATGCATGCCTAATATCACTGGACATAAAGGGGGCATTCGACAACGCGTGGTGGCCCCACCTTAAAATGCAATTAGCCAAAAAAGACTGTCCACTAAACATATACAAAGTTTTTAAAGACTACCTGTCGGACAGAATGGTAGAAACAATTTACGCAGGCGCGTGGGCACAAAAACACTCGAACAAGGGCTGTATACAAGGATCTGCCTGTGGACCGATTCTATGGAACATAGTTCTGGACGAACTGCTAAATCTCAAATTTGACTCTAACGTTCGCATACAGGCATTTGCTGACGACGTCTTAGTTATAATAATTCATAAAGATACGGCAGAACTACAGAAAATAATTAAAGATACTCTCTCCTTAATAACAGACTGGGGGGAAAAAGTAAAACTGCAATTCTCGGAGGAAAAAACAAAAGCACTATTCATCAGTAAGAGGAAAACACTCCCACCAAACATTGTGATGAATGGTAAAATTGTTCCACTTTCTCGGGATTGCAAAATTTTAGGGATAGTCATAGACGACAAGTTAAATTGGAGCAAGCATGTGGACATGGTATGCCAAAAAGCTGTCAATATAACCAAGAAACTTGCATTTATGGCAAAACCTACTTGGGGACTAAGTTCTGAGATATTAAGGACAATCTACATAGGAGTAGTCGAACCAATAATAACTTACGCCGCGACGGTATGGGCAACAGCTGCAAAAGGCTCTATGGTACCAAATGGGCTGAAATTTTTGAAAAGTGGTGAGGATCGTGGTACAAATCGAATTCAGTCTTAAAATCTCCAATAACTTTGATTATTAGAAAAATCATGACTTTTATGGACGCTCATTTCAGACATGGGTTCGAACTTTGGAAGCAGTTTTCTCTGGCTCTGTGGTACCAAATGGGCTGAAATTTTGGAAAAGTGGTAAGAATCGTGGTTAAAAGTAAGTAAGGAAAAAAAAAAAAAAAAAAAAAAAAAAACCTAACCTAACCTAACCTAACCTAACCTAACCTAACCTAACCTAACCTAACCTAACCTAACCTAACCTAACCTAACCTAACCTAACCTAACCTAACCTAACCTAACCTAACCTAACCTAACCTAACCTAACCTAACCTAACCTAACCTAACCTAACCTAACCTAACCTAACCTAACCTAACCTAACCTAACCTAACCTAACCTAACCTAACCTAACCTAACCTTGTGTTAAAATGTGAGCTTAAGTATGAGGTTGTGATACCGTGTTGCCAGCTCCAACCCTCTGAGCTAACATTAACGTATCATTTTTTTTATATTTAAAGTGGTTTTCTTCGTTTAGCTCTGGTGTATCCGTCAATTACCGGATACCAAGAACTATTAAGCTTAGCTCCATCGTCTCTATTAATGTTTACGGGATTTTTATGAATTTCAATGGCCTCCGTAATCAGCCGTGCTCTATTAGTTTTCGGTCTCCCCAGGATTTCAGGAACAAAATTCTTTTTAATTGGTGTAATAGTTTTTGATGGTTTTTATACGATGCATTTGGTGGGCAATAGACACCAGCTAGGATATTTTTGAGATGGTCTTTATGCATGTCAATGAATAATGCGTCAATTTGTGGGTAATTACTAGAACTGTTTTTCACCTGGGCTGAGATTGTCAGGCCTATGGTCCTTTTCTTCACATATATTGCTTCACCACCTCCTCGTTTTTTACACTCTATTACAATTACGACGCACACCAACACAATACAAGAAATCACAACAAACTTCATATACCAAAAATCAAATCAACAAAATATGGACTAAGATCCCTAGAATACATAGCTCACACAAAATATAATCAACTACCCAACGAGATCAAATGTGCAAGTCAATGTAAAAAGATCCAAACTAACATGCAATAAAGTTTGCGCAGGCAAACCTACAGAGATGTGAAGCTGCCACCGTCAACTTCTTGCAAAACGCCATTAACAGAAAAATAGATATCGTGATCATACAGGAGCCGTATACAGTAAATACAGGAAAAATTAATAAATCATCCTTCAACGGACTCATCTTTCAAAAAACAAGTGTGGACTGCCCAGTAAAGGCTGCAATAATAGTATTAAATAAAAGTATCGCTGACACCTGTATCCTACTCCACAAATTCAGCAACAACTGTAATATATTTATTGAAGCGCAAATTCAGGGAACCCCACTAATCATAGGATCAATATACTGTCCCCCAAATGAAGATATCGACTTCAGCCTAGAAAAATCGAACAGGATAATAGACACTCACAACAAGAAAATAATCATTGGAGCGGATGTCAATGCAAAAAATATATGGTGGGGCAGCAAAAAGACAGATAAAAGAGGCGACAAACTGAGCGACTTTATTGCCCAGAAACACCTACATATCGTCAACGAAGGAACAACACCGACATTTGAAACCGTTCGACAAAACATGCTACTGAGCAGCGTGATCGACGTAACCTTGTGTTCCGACAGCGTAATTGGACACATAAAGAACTGGAAAGTAGACAAAAGAATCGCTGCCATGTCGGACCATAATGGAATAACTTTCAACGCGCAATTCAATAAATCATCTACAGAAGAAATTCCAAAATCAACATTCCTATATAAGACCAATAAGGCAGATTGGATGGAATTCGACAAGTCTCTAAAATCCAATGTTGAAGGCAAGGGAATAACAGTTCAGGCAATTGAAGCGAACAATCAACCTGGTTCCCTCAACAGACAAGTCTCAGACCTCATGGATGCCATGTCGGATGCATGCAGAATGGCAATCCCTCCACTGAAAAAATCTAGACAAAAAATCTGCCCCTGGTGGAATGATAAATTGGAAAAGCGGAAAAAAGACCTTCTCGCCGCAAAGAGGAAGCTAATGAACTCAGGACCAGCAAGAAGAGATGCGGTCACACTACCAGCCTACCTCGAGCTAAAAGAACAATACAAGGAGGAAATTGCTACAGCAAAAATACAAAACTGGAAAGAATTTTGCAGCAATCAAGGAAAAGATACAGTCTGGCCCACGGTACTAAGAGTACTTAAGGCAACACAAAAGTCACCACCGGAAACGCTTCAAGTCAATTCAGTGTCCACAACGTCAGCCCAAGAGACGGCGTCCACACTTTTAGATCATTTCTTCCCTAATGACTCTCCAGTCAGGGAAACAGCGGAACAAATACGTATTCGGAATAATGAGGAAGAAGACCGCCTTAGCGAAATTGACCCCCCATTTACAAGATCCGAAATAAGGAAAATACTTGTATCCATAGATATAAAGAAGTCCCCAGGAAGAGATCACTTTACAGCCGATATATGCCAAAAGGCGTTCGAAAGTGTTCCAGAAATTTTTACGGCATTATACAACGCGTGCCTCCGAATTGGCTGCTTCCCAATCCTTTGGAAGGTCGCTAGAATCAAGGTAATTCCAAAGCCGGGAAAAGAAGACTACGGGAACATCTCTTCATACAGACCTATAGGTCTTCTCCCGGTATTTGGCAAGGTACTAGAGAAATTACTCATCAAGAGAGTAACCTGGCACTTCAGCACGAAGGGGAAACTTAATTCAAACCAATACGGGTTCACGCAACAAAAAAGCACAGAAGACGCAATGCTTGATGCCGTCAACCACATCAAGAAAGCGAATAAAGAAGGACTTCATGCATGCCTAATATCACTGGACATAAAGGGGGCATTCGACAACGCGTGGTGGCCCCACCTTAAAATGCAATTAGCCAAAAAAGACTGTCCACTAAACATATACAAAGTTTTTAAAGACTACCTGTCGGACAGAATGGTAGAAACAATTTACGCAGGCGCGTGGGCACAAAAACACTCGAACAAGGGCTGTATACAAGGATCTGCCTGTGGACCGATTCTATGGAACATAGTTCTGGACGAACTGCTAAATCTCAAATTTGACTCTAACGTTCGCATACAGGCATTTGCTGACGACGTCTTAGTTATAATAATTCATAAAGATACGGCAGAACTACAGAAAATAATTAAAGATACTCTCTCCTTAATAACAGACTGGGGGGAAAAAGTAAAACTGCAATTCTCGGAGGAAAAAACAAAAGCACTATTCATCAGTAAGAGGAAAACACTCCCACCAAACATTGTGATGAATGGTAAAATTGTTCAACTTTCTCGGGATTGCAAAATTTTAGGGATAGTCATAGACGACAAGTTAAATTGGAGCAAGCATGTGGACATGGTATGCCAAAAAGCTGTCAATATAACCAAGAAACTTGCATTTATGGCAAAACCTACTTGGGGACTAAGTTCTGAGATATTAAGGACAATCTACATAGGAGTAGTCGAACCAATAATAACTTACGCCGCGACGGTATGGGCAACAGCTGCAAAAGGCTCTATGGTACCAAATGGGCTGAAATTTTTGAAAAGTGGTGAGGATCGTGGTACAAATCGAATTCAGTCTTAAAATCTCCAATAACTTTGATTATTAGAAAAATCATGACTTTTATGGACGCTCATTTCAGACATGGGTTCGAACTTTGGAAGCAGTTTTCTCTGGCTCTGTGGTACCAAATGGGCTGAAATTTTGGAAAAGTGGTAAGAATCGTGGTTAAAAGTAAGTAAGGAAAAAAAAAAAAAAAAAAAAAAAAAAACCTAACCTAACCTAACCTAACCTAACCTAACCTAACCTAACCTAACCTAACCTAACCTAACCTAACCTAACCTAACCTAACCTAACCTAACCTTACCTAACCTAACCTAACCTAACCTAACCTAACCTAACCTAACCAAACCTAACCTAACCTAACCTTACCTAACCTAACCTAACCTAACCTAACCTAACCTAACCTAACCTAACCTAACCTAACCTAACCTAACCTAACCTAACCTAACCTAACCTAACCTAACCTAACCTAACCTAACCTAACCTAACCTAACCTAACCTAACCTAACCTAACCTAACCTAACCTAACCTAACCTAACCTAACCTAACCTAACCTAACCTAACCTAACCTAACCTAACCTAACCTAACCTAACCTAACCTAACCTAACCTTGTGTTGAAATGTGAGCTTAAGTATGAGGTTGTGATACCGTGTTGCCAGCTCCAACCCTCTGAGCTAACATTAACGTATCATTTTTTTATATTTAAAGTGGTTTTCTTCGTTTAGCTCTGGTGTATCCGTCAATTACCGGATACCAAGAACTATTAAGCTTAGCTCCATCGTCTCTATTAATGTTTACGGGATTTTTATGAATTTCAATGGCCTCCGTAATCAGCCGTGCTCTATAAGTTTTCGGTCTCCCCAGGATTTCAGGAACAAATCCAAAGTAATGCCCGGTGTCAATCAAATGCTCAGCTATTCTGAGTCAGCTATTCTTTTTAATTGGTGTAATAGTTTTTGATGGTTTTTATACGATGCATTTGGTGGGCAATAGACACCAGCTAGGACATTTTTGAGATGGTCTTTATGCATGTCAATGAATAATGCGTCAATTTGTGGGTAATTACTAGAACTGTTTTTCACCTGGGCTGAGATTGTCAGGCCTATGGTCCTTTTCTTCACATATATTGCTTCACCACCTCCTCGTTTTTTACACTCTATTACAATTACGACGCACACCAACACAATACAAGAAATCACAACAAACTTCATATACCAAAAATCAAATCAACAAAATATGGACTAAGATCCCTAGAATACATAGCTCACACAAAATATAATCAACTACCCAACGAGATCAAATGTGCAAGTCAATGTAAAAAGATCCAAACTAACATGCAATAAAGTTTGCGCAGGCAAACCTACAGAGATGTGAAGCTGCCACCGTCAAATTCTTGCAAAACGCCATTAACAGAAAAATAGATATCGTGATCATACAGGAGCCGTATACAGGAAATACAGGAAAAATTAATAAATCATCCTTCAACGGACTCATCTTTCAAAAAACAAGTGTGGACTGCCCAGTAAAGGCTGCAATAATAGTATTAAATAAAAGTATCGCTGACACCTGTATCCTACTCCACAAATTCAGCAACAACTGTAATATATTTATTGAAGCGCAAATTCAGGGAACCCCACTAATCATAGGATCAATATACTGTCCCCCAAATGAAGATATCGACTTCAGCCTAGAAAAATCGAACAGGATAATAGACACTCACAACAAGAAAATAATCATTGGAGCGGATGTCAATGCAAAAAGTATATGGTGGGGCAGCAAAAAGACAGACAAAAGAGGCGACAAACTGAGCGACTTTATTGCCCAGAAACACCTACATATCGTCAACGAAGGAACAACACCGACATTTGAAACCGTTCGACAAAACATGCTACTGAGCAGCGTGATCGACGTAACCTTGTGTTCCGACAGCGTAATTGGACACATAAAGAACTGGAAAGTAGACAAAAGAATCGCTGCCATGTCGGACCATAATGGAATAACTTTCAACGCGCAATTCAATAAATCATCTACAGAAGAAATTCCAAAATCAACATTCCTATATAAGACCAATAAGGCAGATTGGATGGAATTCGACAAGTCTCTAAAATCCAATGTTGAAGGCAAGGGAATAACAGTTCAGGCAATTGAAGCGAACAATCAACCTGGTTCCCTCAACAGACAAGTCTCAGACCTCATGGATGCCATGTCGGATGCATGCAGAATGGCAATCCCTCCACTGAAAAAATCTAGACAAAAAATCTGCCCCTGGTGGAATGATAAATTGGAAAAGCGGAAAAAAGACCTTCTCGCCGCAAAGAGGAAGCTAATGAACTCAGGACCAGCAAGAAGAGATGCGGTCACACTACCAGCCTACCTCGAGCTAAAAGAACAATACAAGGAGGAAATTGCTACAGCAAAAATACAAAACTGGAAAGAATTTTGCAGCAATCAAGGAAAAGATACAGTCTGGCCCACGGTACTAAGAGTACTTAAGGCAACACAAAAGTCACCACCGGAAACGCTTCAAGTCAATTCAGTGTCCACAACGTCAGCCCAAGAGACGGCGTCCACACTTTTAGATCATTTTTTCCCTAATGACTCTCCAGTCAGGGAAACAGCGGAACAAATACGTATTCGGAATAATGAGGAAGAAGACCGCTTTAGCGAAATTGACCCCCCATTTACAAGATCCGAAATAAGGAAAATACTTGTATCCATAGATATAAAGAAGTCCCCAGGAAGAGATCACTTTACAGCCGATATATGCCAAAAGGCGTTCGAAAGTGTTCCAGAAATTTTTACGGCATTATACAACGCGTGCCTCCGAATTGGCTGCTTCCCAATCCTTTGGAAGGTCGCTAGAATCAAGGTAATTCCAAAGCCGGGAAAAGAAGACTACGGTAACATCTCTTCATACAGACCTATAGGTCTTCTCCCGGTATTTGGCAAGGTACTAGAGAATTACTCATCAAGAGAGTAACCTGGCACTTCAGCACGAAGGGGAAACTTAATTCAAACCAATACGGGTTCACGCAACAAAAAAGCACAGAAGACGCAATGCTTGATGCCGTCAACCACATCAAGAAAGCGAATAAAGAAGGACTTCATGCATGCCTAATATCACTGGACATAAAGGGGGCATTCGACAACGCGTGGTGGCCCCACCTTAAAATGCAATAAGCCAAAAAAGACTGTCCACTAAACATATACAAAGTTTTTAAAGACTACCTGTCGGACAGAATGGTAGAAACAATTTACGCAGGCGCGTGGGCACAAAAACACTCGAACAAGGGCTGTATACAAGGATCTGCCTGTGGACCGATTCTATGGAACATAGTTCTGGACGAACTGCTAAATCTCAAATTTGACTCTAACGTTCGCATACAGGCATTTGCTGACGACGTCTTAGTTATAATAATTCATAAAGATACGGCAGAACTACAGAAAATAATTAAAGATACTCTCTCCTTAATAACAGACTGGGGGGAAAAAGTAAAACTGCAATTCTCGGAGGAAAAAACAAAAGCACTATTCATCAGTAAGAGGAAAACACTCCCACCAAACATTGTGATGAATGGTAAAATTGTTCCACTTTCTCGGGATTGCAAAATTTTAGGGATAGTCATAGACGACAAGTTAAATTGGAGCAAGCATGTGGACATGGTATGCCAAAAAGATGTCAATATAACCAAGAAACTTGCATTTATGGCAAAACCTACTTGGGGACTAAGTTCTGAGATATTAAGGACAATCTACATAGGAGTAGTCGAACCAATAATAACTTACGCCGCGACGGTATGGGCAACAGCTGCAAAAGGCTCTATGGTACCAAATGGGCTGAAATTTTTGAAAAGTGGTGAGGATCGTGGTACAAATCGAATTCAGTCTTAAAATCTCCAATAACTTTGATTATTAGAAAAATCATGACTTTTATGGACGCTCATTTCAGACATGGGTTCGAACTTTGGAAGCAGTTTTCTCTGGCTCTGTGGTACCAAATGGGCTGAAATTTTGGAAAAGTGGTAAGGATCGTGGTTAAAAGTAAGTAAGGAAAAAAAAAAAAAAAAAAAAAAACCTAACCTAACCTAACCTAACCTAACCTAACCTAACCTAACCTAACCTAACCTAACCTAACCTAACCTAACCTAACCTAACCTAACCTAACCTAACCTAACCTAACCTAACCTAACCTAACCTAACCTAACCTAACCTAACCTAACCTAACCTAACCTAACCTAACCTAACCTAACCTAACCTAACCTAACCTAACCTAACCTAACCTAACCTAACCTAACCTAACCTAACCTAACCTAACCTAACCTAACCTAACCTTACCTAACCTTGTGTTAAAATGTGAGCTTAAGTATGAGGTTGTGATACCGTGTTGCCAGCTCCAACCCTCTGAGCTAACATTAACGTATCATTTTTTTATATTTAAAGTGGTTTTCTTCGTTTAGCTCTGGTGTATCCGTCAATTACCGGATACCAAGAACTATTAAGATTAGCTCCATCGTCTCTATTAATGTTTACGGGATTTTTATGAATTTCAATGGCCTCCGTAATCAGCCGTGCTCTATTAGTTTTCGGTCTCCCCAGGATTTCAGGAACAAATCCAAAGTAATGCCCGGTGTCAATCAAATGCTCAGCTATTCTGAGTCAGCTATTCTTTTTAATTGGTGTAATAGTTTTTGATGGTTTTTATACGATGCATTTGGTGGGCAATAGACACCAGCTAGGATATTTTTGAGATGGTCTTTATGCATGTCAATGAATAATGCGTCAATTTGTGGGTAATAACTAGAACTGTTTTTCACCTGGGCTGAGATTGTCAGGCCTATGGTCCTTTTCTTCACATATATTGCTTCACCACCTCCTCGTTTTTTACACTCTATTACAATTACGACGCACACCAACACAATACAAGAAATCACAACAAACTTCATATACCAAAAATCAAATCAACAAAATATGGACTAAGATCCCTAGAATACATAGCTCACACAAAATATAATCAACTACCCAACGAGATCAAATGTGCTAGTCAATGTAAAAATCTCCAATAACTTTGATTATTAGAAAAATCATGACTTTTATGGACGCTCATTTCAGACATGGGTTCGAACTTTGGAAGCAGTTTTCTCTGGCTCTGTGGTACCAAATGGGCTGAAATTTTGGAAAAGTGGTAAGAATCGTGGTTAAAAGTAAGTAAGGAAAAAAAAAAAAAAAAAAAAAAAAAAAACCTAACCTAACCTAACCTAACCTAACCTAACCTAACCTAACCTAACCTAACCTAACCTAACCTAACCTAACCTAACCTAACCTAACCTAACCTAACCTAACCTAACCTAACCTAACCTTGTAATGGACCTGTTTGGGGTAAAGGAACGTAAAGAATTTTTTTTTTCATAAATTAAAATACGTTCAGAGAATAGGGAGAAACGAACAGACTATGGACATCTCTGGGACATACTAGAAGCTTTATTATAGAAACCTACGTCGGTAATAGGTGTTAACCACGTAATAATTGAAAAGAGGCGTGATGGAGCTCAACGAATCAGATCATTCCCAAAATCAATTAAATAATTTTTCGCCAATCACGGAGACTAAGGGCGGTCTAAAGACACGAAACACTCTAGGTTGATTTACTGTTGAGCTAACCTTGGGATCCGGTCTCACGATGCGTGTAAGGGCACTTGGAGAACGACGATAAATTTGCATTCTAAGGTAGAAACGAAGCGATACCCAACCATCGATAACGAAACAGGGGGGTGACGGTTTGGCGAAAGAAGATGGTTTTTAGAATGTTTTGGTCCAGAAGACATATTACGAGGTGATCCTCATAGAGAGAATTGTTTACGATCGCTGAGGTTCTGAGTGCTATTTCAAGTGTTGACAATGGACACGAATTTTAACTTAAGATGGGATGTTTGGCCGAAATTGCCTAATTATATTAACACGGGGGAGATGCAAGTTGGGTAATTAAGAAAAGACATAAAAGTTAATGGGTCACGAAGTCTTTGATTAACGATCAAAATTTTACGACCTTTTTTGCGCGTAAACAAAGTTACGAGGATAATATATTGAAATTCCTGGATGAAGCGAGAAAAGAGTATATGGATTGGGCTAAAACTAGACGCAAAAAAACTGTAAAAACAGGGATGTACTGGGCGTAGATCACCGAAAAGAAAGGACCAGGAATCGAAAAGAAACCCGAAAGGTAGTTTAGCTCATGATGGAAGAGGTGTCACCGACTCGGGTAGTGGACAGCGATGGATTACGAAAAATTACCAGAAGATATGCGGCGGATATCACGAAAAGAGTCAAAACAGGTAGGCGAAATTACAAAAAACGTGTCGAATCAAATTTTGGAACGAATGCCTACGTATGTCATCACCGAGAGGAAGGTATATGTGTCCTGGGATCACCCACGGATCGTGTAGACACCAATCAAATGCTAGAAGGCAGCACACAAGGAAGGATACTGGATTGCGCAAGCGCTGGACATAATAGGTGAAAAGCTTCCGTTAGTTGGGATAATTTATCGATTATATTATCGATATCAATAGCGAATTTCTCGGAAAGATTTCGAAAACAACGATATAGAAATGAGCTACACCTAGTCTATAGGCCGGAGATCAACCAATATTACGGACACAACACGCGTACGAGAAAAATAATCAAATAATTTTGCGCAATAATCTACATCGCCGAAAATCATTTACGGGAGGGCGCCCGGAAGTCAGGTCACCGAGTACACGCCTGTACCCGTCTCGGCAGGGGGGTAGGTGTCTACCTCAACTCGGCAGGCGGGGGCCAAAATCCTGAAACGGGGTTATGCAATTCTAAACTTAACGGGAAGTGAAACCTTGAATTCATAAAGGCGAAAGTCGCACAAATTTTAAGTCGATTTATTCGAAAAAACATGATTAAATAGCGTTGTTCGGAGGAAATCGGGGCTTTTTCGTTTTAACTTGGTTGGAGTCGGGGCTTCGAGAACTTAACGTCGCGACAGTTTGGTGTGCTATCTTTAAACTAAACTGATAGAGTTTTAAATATAGTGAAGTTGTGGTTTTAATATTAATTGAAATAATTGAAGTGTTTTAAAATTTAATTAGATTCAACCAAAAAAAAAGGGTAAACTCATAATTAGACGATACTAAATTCACGGGTTGGAGTCTCTTGGTTCAGACTAATATAGAACGATGAAACTCAACTGCAGTAATGTTTAATAATAACGCGTGTGCCATTAGAGGAGAAAAAAATAGAGAACCATAATAATTATCAAATGACCTGACGAAAACGGCTAAGACAAAGTTCTAACTTCATTGTGAAATTGAAGAGACAGTGTTTTCCTTGCGAGCACGGGAAGGATTTTAACGGTTTACACGATATAAGACAAAGTTCTAACTTTATTGTGAAATTGAAGAGACAGTGTTTTCCTTGCGAGCACGGGAAGGATTTTAACGGTTTACACGATATAAGAATTTAGTGAAAAAATCGAAGTGAACGTGGCAAATAATATATGAAAGGTTCTAGGGAGGGGGAGGGGGTTTTGGGTAGATCTCGGCAAATACTTACTTAGATACTCTAAAATAGTCGATAGGGAGAGATATCTAGACTAGGTACAGTGGAGGCCAACAAATACCTATGCATGTCAACTATCAACTTACGGTTAGGGAGGAAGAGATATTCTATTGAAAGAAATGATCCGCTTAAACATTCCGAAATCTAGTATTCGGTAATTTATGTGCTATCTACGGGGCGGCGTATGGAAGTAGGGATTTTAGCTAGAAAAATTAGATTCAATATGGTTATAGTTCCTACTGGCGAGTAGACGGGTGACATAGATAATCGATTTCGAATTTAATACGAACCCTTAACGGTTTAGGGGCTTCTACATCCTACCTACAGCCCCTGGACGTGGATTAATGTACATGTCGTCGATATCCCGACTGGACTGGTAATATAACGATTTTGGGTGAGTGATCTTGCATGAATATATATTTCCAGAACGTTAAAATTGCGACGAAGATGGGGCTGCAACTGATAAAATAGTATCACATTTAGAACTGTTTGCTTGCTTCTAACAGCTGTGTTTAGCACGAGGCCAATGACCTACTTATTTGTAAGCAGTTAGTGGCGACACACGACCCAAAAGGAAGAAAGGGGACCCCATAAATCACTCGACGTCCGTGCCTGACGACAAAAGTCGTACACTCTACCGAGTTGGCGGCCGCGCAGAGGCACCTCAAATCAACATGGAAGCGACTAGCTGCAACCAACTCATGCTCAAAACAAATAAAAAAAATAAAATTAATAATATTTGTATAACCTTATATGTTCACTAACAAATTCCTAAATACCTTTGGCCTCGGCTTAGAACTCACCGTTGGAGTATGTTGTCCGTAAGCTGTCTTGGGAAAGCACACAACTTCCTCGGCTCAGAAGATTTTCTACTTTCCTCATCACGCGATTTCGGGGCGTCAACGTTGTATGGAGAATCACGAAGAGTTCGGAGGGTCATCCCTTTTCGCGGAACCGGGTCGGATGAGAGGACACGAGAGGCAGTATGAAAATTAATGTCAAGTTGGAATGTTTGGGCCTTGGTTCGCTGCGAAGGCGTTTAATTGAACGGGCTCCAAGTCTTTCAAAATCGCGTGGAGGGGACGTCGGCGTGATGAACGAGGGTTCAAAATCGGAGGACGAACACATACTAAAGCGGGGTTTACCCGGAGGTTGTTGCAACTCGACTGGAAAACCCTCGAGATCCTTTGCAGCATCCTTCGTGAGGTGGATAGTAGGCCTGGCGGCTAGTGGACGTTGAAAGCCTCACCAGAACAAACCTATTTGAAACATGCACGCGTTTAGCATCATGACAAGGGACGCAATGAAAAATTCCCCTTTTACAGTCAGTAAAGTAGTCCGTCGGAGGAAGCGGGGCGGGGTGATTTGGGATATTCCAACAGGTGCATTACCTCTCCCTCTGACGTGAGCGGTCCGGAGGTGCCAAGGCGACTATAAGAAGAAGTTAGACCAGACCTCGGGGAAAGCCAGACACGTATTGGTTCTTGGGGTTTTGCATTTGGAAGAATAGCGACCATTTCATTTGGGGCAGTGAGGTGCCGACCCAGTTTGCAAAAAAAAAACCTTTTTTCTCGTCATTTAATCCGTTCCCATCTCCTTTTCTCTCGTTTCCACTTCCATCCGCAACACCCAAAGTTTACTAACCACAGCTAAATCCATTTATCTAGTTTCAGTACATCGTTACAGAGGTCGACGAGAGAGTCCCAGTACTTATGCGGAAACAACACACTATTCAACGAAGGGTTTAATAGCCCGTACACAAGAGGGGGGGGGGGGGGGGTACGGTTCTATGTCACAATCTAGAATTTATAAACACGGGGACATAAGGTAAGGGCGGGGATACAAGGAAATTGTAAAGATATGATATAAGCTGTTAGGTCGATTAGTAATAGGGTCCAGTATTCGAAAGTTAGGTGAGACACGTACTCGTTCCTTGTAGGACTCGCTGGGGGTCGATGGACGTTTTCCCCGCGCTTTGGCTAAAAAGAACCGGGAGTTACCACAGAAAGGAGACATTAAATACCTACCACCCCATAGCGGGGGGGGCTTCGAATTAACAAATCACACAACGTGAAGTTAAGGGATTTATTGTAGATCAACCCCAAAGCGTAGGCCTTATTTTACTGTGTGCGATACCACAGGGGCGGGGAATATTCAGAGTTAGCTAGGCCCAGCACGATATCGTTTTGCAAAAGCGAAACTGAACGCTGGAGAGAAGGAGGTATAAAAACCTCATTCAAGCGAGTTAGGACAATTAGGAGGTCGAGTCAACACAACCTAACCTAACCTAACCTAACCTAACCTAACCTAACCTAACCTAACCTAACCTAACCTAACCTAACCTAACCTAACCTAACCTAACCTTGTGTTAAAATGTGAGCTTAAGTATGAGGTTGTGATACCGTGTTGCCAGCTCCAACCCTCTGAGCTAACATTAACGTATCATTTTTTTATATTTAAAGTGGTTTTCTTCGTTTAGCTCTGGTGTTTCCGTCAATTACCGGATACCAAGAACTATTAAGCTTAGCTCCATCGCCTCTATTAATGTTTACGGGATTTTTATGAATTTCAATGGCCTCCGTAATCAGCCGTGCTCTATTAGTTTTCGGTCTCCCCAGGATTTCAGGAACAAATCCAAAGTAATGCCCGGTGTCAATCAAATGCTCAGCTATTCTGAGTCAGCTATTCTTTTTAATTGGTGTAATAGTTTTTGATGGTTTTTATACGATGCATTTGGTGGGCAATAGACACCAGCTAGGATATTTTTGAGATGGTCTTTATGCATGTCAATGAATAATGCGTCAATTTGTGGGTAATTACTAGAACTGTTTTTCACCTGGGCTGAGATTGTCAGGCCTATGGTCCTTTTCTTCACATATATTGCTTCACCACCTCCTCGTTTTTTACACTCTATTACAATTACGACGCACACCAACACAATACAAGAAATCACAACAAACTTCATATACCAAAAATCAAATCAACAAAATATGGACTAAGATCCCTAGAATACATAGCTCACACAAAATATAATCAACTACCCAACGAGATCAAATGTGCTAGTCAATGTAAAAAGATCCAAACTAACATGCAATAAAGTTTGCGCAGGCAAACCTACAGAGATGTGAAGCTGCCACCGTCAACTTCTTGCAAAACGCCATTAACAGAAAAATAGATATCGTGATCATACAGGAGCCGTATACAAGAAATACAGGAAAAATTAATAAATCATCCTTCAACGGACTCATCTTTCAAAAAACAAGTGTGGACTGCCCAGTAAAGGCTGCAATAATAGTATTAAATAAAAGTATCGCTGACACCTGTATCCTACTCCACAAATTCAGCAACAACTGTAATATATTTATTGAAGCGCAAATTCAGGGAACCCCACTAATCATAGGATCAATATACTGTCCCCCAAATGAAGATATCGACTTCAGCCTAGAAAAATCGAACAGGATAATAGACACTCACAACAAGAAAATAATCATTGGAGCGGATGTCAATGCAAAAAGTATATGGTGGGGCAGCAAAAAGACAGACAAAAGAGGCGACAAACTGAGCGACTTTATTGCCCAGAAACACCTACATATCGTCAACGAAGGAACAACACCGACATTTGAAACCGTTCGACAAAACATGCTACTGAGCAGCGTGATCGACGTAACCTTGTGTTCCGACAGCGTAATTGGACACATAAAGAACTGGAAAGTAGACAAAAGAATCGCTGCCATGTCGGACCATAATGGAATAACTTTCAACGCGCAATTCAATAAATCATCTACAGAAGAAATTCCAAAATCAACATTCCTATATAAGACCAATAAGGCAGATTGGATGGAATTCGACAAGTCTCTAAAATCCAATGTTGAAGGCAAGGGAATAACAGTTCAGGCAATTGAAGCGAACAATCAACCTGGTTCCCTCAACAGACAAGTCTCAGACCTCATGGATGCCATGTCGGATGCATGCAGAATGGCAATCCCTCCACTGAAAAAATCTAGACAAAAAATCTGCCCCTGGTGGAATGATAAATTGGAAAAGCGGAAAAAAGACCTTCTCGCCGCAAAGAGGAAGCTAATGAACTCAGGACCAGCAAGAAGAGATGCGGTCACACTACCAGCCTACCTCGAGCTAAAAGAACAATACAAGGAGGAAATTGCTACAGCAAAAATACAAAACTGGAAAGAATTTTGCAGCAATCAAGGAAAAGATACAGTCTGGTCCACGGTACTAAGAGTACTTAAGGCAACACAAAAGTCACCACCGGAAACGCTTCAAGTCAATTCAGTGTCCACAACGTCAGCCCAAGAGACGGCGTCCACACTTTTAGATCATTTCTTCCCTAATGACTCTCCAGTCAGGGAAACAGCGGAACAAATACGTATTCGGAATAATGAGGAAGAAGACCGCCTTAGCGAAATTGACCCCCCATTTACAAGATCCGAAATAAGGAAAATACTTGTATCCATAGATATAAAGAAGTCCCCAGGAAGAGATCACTTTACAGCCGATATATGCCAAAAGGCGTTCGAAAGTGTTCCAGAAATTTTTACGGCATTATACAACGCGTGCCTCCGAATTGGCTGCTTCCCAATCCTTTGGAAGGTCGCTAGAATCAAGGTAATTCCAAAGCCGGGAAAAGAAGACTACGGTAACATCTCTTCATACAGACCTATAGGTCTTCTCCCGGTATTTGGCAAGGTACTAGAGAAATTACTCATCAAGAGAGTAACCTGGCACTTCAGCACGAAGGGGAAACTTAATTCAAACCAATACGGGTTCACGCAACAAAAAAGCACAGAAGACGCAATGCTTGATGCCGTCAACCACATCAAGAAAGCGAATAAAGAAGGACTTCATGCATGCCTAATATCACTGGACATAAAGGGGGCATTCGACAACGCGTGGTGGCCCCACCTTAAAATGCAATTAGCCAAAAAAGACTGTCCACTAAACATATACAAAGTTTTTAAAGACTACCTGTCGGACAGAATGGTAGAAACAATTTACGCAGGCGCGTGGGCACAAAAACACTCGAACAAGGGCTGTATACAAGGATCTGCCTGTGGACCGATTCTATGGAACATAGTTCTGGACGAACTGCTAAATCTCAAATTTGACTCTAACGTTCGCATACAGGCATTTGCTGACGACGTCTTAGTTATAATAATTCATAAAGATACGGCAGAACTACAGAAAATAATTAAAGATACTCTCTCCTTAATAACAGACTGGGGGGAAAAAGTAAAACTGCAATTCTCGGAGGAAAAAACAAAAGCACTATTCATCAGTAAGAGGAAAACACTCCCACCAAACATTGTGATGAATGGTAAAATTGTTCCACTTTCTCGGGATTGCAAAATTTTAGGGATAGTCATAGATGACAAGTTAAATTGGAGCAAGCATGTGGACATGGTATGCCAAAAAGCTGTCAATATAACCAAGAAACTTGCATTTATGGCAAAACCTACTTGGGGACTAAGTTCTGAGATATTAAGGACAATCTACATAGGAGTAGTCGAACCAATAATAACTTACGCCGCGACGGTATGGGCAACAGCTGCAAAAGGCTCTATGGTACCAAATGGGCTGAAATTTTTGAAAAGTGGTGAGGATCGTGGTACAAATCGAATTCAGTCTTAAAATCTCCAATAACTTTGATTATTAGAAAAATCATGACTTTTATGGACGCTCATTTCAGACATGGGTTCGAACTTTGGAAGCGTTTTCTCTGGCTCTGTGGTACCAAATGGGCTGAAATTTTGGAAAAGTGGTAAGAATCGTGGTTAAAAGTAAGTAAGGAAAAAAAAAAAAAAAAAAAAAAAAAAAAAACCTAACCTAACCTAACCTAACCTAACCTAACCTAACCTAACCTAACCTAACCTAACCTAACCTAACCTAACCTAACCTAACCTAACCTAACCTAACCTAACCTAACCTAACCTAACCTAACCTAACCTAACCTAACCTAACCTAACCTAACCTAACCTAACCTAACCTAACCTAACCTAACCTAACCTAACCTAACCTAACCTAACCTAACCTAACCTAACCTAACCTAACCTAACCTAACCTAACCTAACCTAACCTAACCTAACCTTGTGTTGAAATGTGAGCTTAAGTATGAGGTTGTGATACCGTGTTGCCAGCTCCAACCCTCTGAGCTAACATTAACGTATCATTTTTTTATATTTAAAGTGGTTTTCTTCGTTTAGCTCTGGTGTATCCGTCAATTACCGGATACCAAGAACTATTAAGCTTAGCTCCATCGTCTCTATTAATGTTTACGGGATTTTTATGAATTTCAATGGCCTCCGTAATCAGCCGTGCTCTATAAGTTTTCGGTCTCCCCAGGATTTCAGGAACAAATCCAAAGTAATGCCCGGTGTCAATCAAATGCTCAGCTATTCTGAGTCAGCTATTCTTTTTAATTGGTGTAATAGTTTTTGATGGTTTTTATACGATGCATTTGGTGGGCAATAGACACCAGCTAGGACATTTTTGAGATGGTCTTTATGCATGTCAATGAATAATGCGTCAATTTGTGGGTAATTACTAGAACTGTTTTTCACCTGGGCTGAGATTGTCAGGCCTATGGTCCTTTTCTTCACATATATTGCTTCACCACCTCCTCGTTTTTTACACTCTATTACAATTACGACGCACACCAACACAATACAAGAAATCACAACAAACTTCATATACCAAAAATCAAATCAACAAAATATGGACTAAGATCCCTAGAATACATAGCTCACACAAAATATAATCAACTACCCAACGAGATCAAATGTGCAAGTCAATGTAAAAAGATCCAAACTAACATGCAATAAAGTTTGCGCAGGCAAACCTACAGAGATGTGAAGCTGCCACCGTCAAATTCTTGCAAAACGCCATTAACAGAAAAATAGATATCGTGATCATACAGGAGCCGTATACAGGAAATACAGGAAAAATTAATAAATCATCCTTCAACGGACTCATCTTTCAAAAAACAAGTGTGGACTGCCCAGTAAAGGCGGCAATAATAGTATTAAATAAAAGTATCGCTGACACCTGTATCCTACTCCACAAATTCAGCAACAACTGTAATATATTTATTGAAGCGCAAATTCAAGGAACCCCACTAATCATAGGATCAATATACTGTCCCCCAAATGAAGATATCGACTTCAGCCTAGAAAAATCGAACAGGATAATAGACACTCACAACAAGAAAATAATCATTGGAGCGGATGTCAATGCAAAAAGTATATGGTGGGGCAGCAAAAAGACAGACAAAAGAGGCGACAAACTGAGCGACTTTATTGCCCAGAAACACCTACATATCGTCAACGAAGGAACAACACCGACATTTGAAACCGTTCGACAAAACATGCTACTGAGCAGCGTGATCGACGTAACCTTGTGTTCCGACAGCGTAATTGGACACATAAAGAACTGGAAAGTAGACAAAAGAATCGCTGCCATGTCGGACCATAATGGAATAACTTTCAACGCGCAATTCAATAAATCATCTACAGAAGAAATTCCAAAATCAACATTCCTATATAAGACCAATAAGGCAGATTGGATGGAATTCGACAAGTCTCTAAAATCCAATGTTGAAGGCAAGGGAATAACAGTTCAGGCAATTGAAGCGAACAATCAACCTGGTTCCCTCAACAGACAAGTCTCAGACCTCATGGATGCCATGTCGGATGCATGCAGAATGGCAATCCCTCCACTGAAAAAATCTAGACAAAAAATCTGCCCCTGGTGGAATGATAAATTGGAAAAGCGGAAAAAAGACCTTCTCGCCGCAAAGAGGAAGCTAATGAACTCAGGACCAGCAAGAAGAGATGCGGTCACACTACCAGCCTACCTCGAGCTAAAAGAACAATACAAGGAGGAAATTGCTACAGCAAAAATACAAAACTGGAAAGAATTTTGCAGCAATCAAGGAAAAGATACAGTCTGGTCCACGGTACTAAGAGTACTTAAGGCAACACAAAAGTCACCACCGGAAACGCTTCAAGTCAATTCAGTGTCCACAACGTCAGCCCAAGAGACGGCGTCCACACTTTTAGATCATTTCTTCCCTAATGACTCTCCAGTCAGGGAAACAGCGGAACAAATACGTATTCGGAATAATGAGGAAGAAGACCGCCTTAGCGAAATTGACCCCCCATTTACAAGATCCGAAATAAGGAAAATACTTGTATCCATAGATATAAAGAAGTCCCCAGGAAGAGATCACTTTACAGCCGATATATGCCAAAAGGCGTTCGAAAGTGTTCCAGAAATTTTTACGGCCTTATACAACGCGTGCCTCCGAATTGGCTGCTTCCCAATCCTTTGGAAGGTCGCTAGAATCAAGGTAATTCCAAAGCCGGGAAAAGAAGACTACGGTAACATCTCTTCATACAGACCTATAGGTCTTCTCCCGGTATTTGGCAAGGTACTAGAGAAATTACTCATCAAGAGAGTAACCTGGCACTTCAGCACGAAGGGGAAACTTAATTCAAACCAATACGGGTTCACGCAACAAAAAAGCACAGAAGACGCAATGCTTGATGCCGTCAACCACATCAAGAAAGCGAATAAAGAAGGACTTCATGCATGCCTAATATCACTGGACATAAAGGGGGCATTCGACAACGCGTGGTGGCCCCACCTTAAAATGCAATTAGCCAAAACAGACTGTCCACTAAACATATACAAAGTTTTTAAAGACTACCTGTCGGACAGAATGGTAGAAACAATTTACGCAGGCGCGTGGGCACAAAAACACTCGAACAAGGGCTGTATACAAGGATCTGCCTGTGGACCGATTCTATGGAACATAGTTCTGGACGAACTGCTAAATCTCAAATTTGACTCTAACGTTCGCATACAGGCATTTGCTGACGACGTCTTAGTTATAATAATTCATAAAGATACGGCAGAATTACAGAAAATAATTAAAGATACTCTCTCCTTAATAACAGACTGGGGGGAAAAAGTAAAACTGCAATTCTCGGAGGAAAAAACAAAAGCACTATTCATCAGTAAGAGGAAAACACTCCCACCAAACATTGTGATGAATGGTAAAATTGTTCCACTTTCTCGGGATTGCAAAATTTTAGGGATAGTCATAGACGACAAGTTAAATTGGAGCAAGCATGTGGACATGGTATGCCAAAAAGCTGTCAATATAACCAAGAAACTTGCATTTATGGCAAAACCTACTTGGGGACTAAGTTCTGAGATATTAAGGACAATCTACATAGGAGTAGTCGAACCAATAATAACTTACGCCGCGACGGTATGGGCAACAGCTGCAAAAGGCTCTATGGTACCAAATGGGCTGAAATTTTTGAAAAGTGGTGAGGATCGTGGTACAAATCGAATTCAGTCTTAAAATCTCCAATAACTTTGATTATTAGAAAAATCATGACTTTTATGGACGCTCATTTCAGACATGGGTTCGAACTTTGGAAGCAGTTTTCTCTGGCTCTGTGGTACCAAATGGGCTGAAATTTTGGAAAAGTGGTAAGAATCGTGGTTAAAAGTAAGTAAGGAAAAAAAAAAAAAAAAAAAAAAAAAAAAAAAAAAAAAAAAAAAAACCTAACCTAACCTAACCTAACCTAACCTAACCTAACCTAACCTAACCTAACCTAACCTAACCTAACCTAACCTAACCTAACCTAACCTAACCTAACCTAACCTAACCTAACCTAACCTAACCTAACCTAACCTAACCTAACCTAACCTAACCTAACCTAACCTAACCTAACCTAACCTAACCTAACCTAACCTAACCTTGTGTTGAAATGTGAGCTTAAGTATGAGGTTGTGATACCGTGTTGCCAGCTCCAACCCTCTGAGCTAACATTAACGTATCATTTTTTTATATTTAAAGTGGTTTTCTTCGTTTAGCTCTGGTGTATCCGTCAATTACCGGATACCAAGAACTATTAAGCTTAGCTCCATCGTCTCTATTAATGTTTACGGGATTTTTATGAATTTCAATGGCCTCCGTAATCAGCCGTGCTCTATTAGTTTTCGGTCTCCCCAGGATTTCAGGAACAAATCCAAAGTAATGCCCGGTGTCAATCAAATGCTCAGCTATTCTGAGTCAGCTATTCTTTTTAATTGGTGTAATAGTTTTTGATGGTTTTTATACAATGCATTTGGTGGGCAATAGACACCAGCTATCATATTTTTGAGATGGTCTTTATGCATGTCAATGAATAATGCGTCAATTTGTGGGTAATTATTAGAACTGTTTTTCACCTGGGCTGAGATTGTCAGGCCTATGGTCCTTTTCTTCACATATATTGCTTCACCACCTCCTCGTTTTTTACACTCTATTACAATTACGACGCACACCAACACAATACAAGAAATCACAACAAACTTCATATACCAAAAATCAAATCAACAAAATATGGACTAAGATCCCTAGAATACATAGCTCACACAAAATATAATCAACTACCCAACGAGATCAAATGTGCAAGTCAATGTAAAAAGATCCAAACTAACATGCAATAAAGTTTGCGCAGGCAAACCTACAGAGATGTGAAGCTGCCACCGTCAACTTCTTGCAAAACGCCATTAACAGAAAAATAGATATCGTGATCATACAGGAGCCGTATACAGGAAATACAGGAAAAAATAATAAATCATCCTTCAACGGACTCATCTTTCAAAAAACAAGTGTGGACTGCCCAGTAAAGGCTGCAATAATAGTATTAAATAAAAGTATCGCTGACACCTGTATCCTACTCCACAAATTCAGCAACAACTGTAATATATTTATTGAAGCGCAAATTCAGGGAACCCCACTAATCATAGGATCAATATACTGTCCCCCAAATGAAGATATCGACTTCAGCCTAGAAAAATCGAACAGGATAATAGACACTCACAACAAGAAAATAATCATTGGAGCGGATGTCAATGCAAAAAGTATATGGTGGGGCAGCAAAAAGACAGACAAAAGAGGCGACAAACTGAGCGACTTTATTGCCCAGAAACACCTACATATCGTCAACGAAGGAACAACACCGACATTTGAAACCGTTCGACAAAACATGCTACTGAGCAGCGTGATCGACGTAACCTTGTGTTCCGACAGCGTTATTGGACACATAAAGAACTGGAAAGTAGACAAAAGAATCGCTGCCATGTCGGACCATAATGGAATAACTTTCAACGCGCAATTCAATAAATCATCTACAGAAGAAATTCCAAAATCAACATTCCTATATAAGACCAATAAGGCAGATTGGATGGAATTCGACAAGTCTCTAAAATCCAATGTTGAAGGCAAGGGAATAACAGTTCAGGCAATTGAAGCGAACAATCAACCTGGTTCCCTCAACAGACAAGTCTCAGACCTCATGGATGCCATGTCGGATGCATGCAGAATGGCAATCCCTCCACTGAAAAAATCTAGACAAAAAATCTGCCCCTGGTGGAATGATAAATTGGAAAAGCGGAAAAAAGACCTTCTCGCCGCAAAGAGGAAGCTAATGAACTCAGGACCAGCAAGAAGAGATGCGGTCACACTACCAGCCTACCTCGAGCTAAAAGAACAATACAAGGAGGAAATTGCTACAACAAAAATACAAAACTGGAAAGAATTTTGCAGCAATCAAGGAAAAGATACAGTCTGGTCCACGGTACTAAGAGTACTTAAGGCAACACAAAAGTCACCACCGGAAACGCTTCAAGTCAATTCAGTGTCCACAACGTCAGCCCAAGAGACGGCGTCCACACTTTTAGATCATTTCTTCCCTAATGACTCTCCAGTCAGGGAAACAGCGGAACAAATACGTATTCGGAATAATGAGGAAGAAGACCGCCTTAGCGAAATTGACCCCCCATTTACAAGATCCGAAATAAGGAAAATACTTGTATCCATAGATATAAAGAAGTCCCCAGGAAGAGATCACTTTACAGCCGATATATGCCAAAAGGCGTTCGAAAGTGTTCCAGAAATTTTTACGGCCTTATACAACGCGTGCCTCCGAATTGGCTGCTTCCCAATCCTTTGGAAGGTCGCTAGAATCAAGGTAATTCCAAAGCCGGGAAAAGAAGACTACGGTAACATCTCTTCATACAGACCTATAGGTCTTCTCCCGGTTTTTGGCAAGGTACTAGAGAAATTACTCATCAAGAGAGTAACCTGGCACTTCAGCACGAAGGGGAAACTTAATTCAAACCAATACGGGTTCACGCAACAAAAAAGCACAGAAGACGCAATGCTTGATGCCGTCAACCACATCAAGAAAGCGAATAAAGAAGGACTTCATGCATGCCTAATATCACTGGACATAAAGGGGGCATTCGACAACGCGTGGTGGCCCCACCTTAAAATGCAATTAGCCAAAACAGACTGTCCACTAAACATATACAAAGTTTTTAAAGACTACCTGTCGGACAGAATGGTAGAAACAATTTACGCAGGCGCGTGGGCACAAAAACACTCGAACAAGGGCTGTATACAAGGATCTGCCTGTGGACTGATTCTATGGAACATAGTTCTGGACGAACTGCTAAATCTCAAATTTGACTCTAACGTTCGCATACAGGCATTTGCTGACGACGTCTTAGTTATAACAATTCATAAAGATACGGCAGAACTACAGAAAATAATTAAAGATACTCTCTCCTTAATAACAGACTGGGGGGAAAAAGTAAAACTGCAATTCTCGGAGGAAAAAACAAAAGCACTATTCATCAGTAAGAGGAAAACACTCCCACCAAACATTGTGATGAATGGTAAAATTGTTCCACTTTCTCGGGATTGCAAAATTTTAGGGATAGTCATAGACGACAAGTTAAATTGGAGCAAGCATGTGGACATGGTATGCCAAAAAGCTGTCAATATAACCAAGAAACTTGCATTTATGGCAAAACCTACTTGGGGACTAAGTTCTGAGATATTAAGGACAATCTACATAGGAGTAGTCGAACCAATAATAACTTACGCCGCGACGGTATGGGCAACAGCTGCAAAAGGCTCTATGGTACCAAATGGGCTGAAATTTTTGAAAAGTGGTGAGGATCGTGGTACAAATCGAATTCAGTCTTAAAATCTCCAATAACTTTGATTATTAGAAAAATCATGACTTTTATGGACGCTCATTTCAGACATGGGTTCGAACTTTGGAAGCAGTTTTCTCTGGCTCTGTGGTACCAAATGGGCTGAAATTTTGGAAAAGTGGTAAGAATCGTGATTAAAAGTAAGTAAGGAAAAAAAAAAAAAAAAAAAAAAAAAAAAACCTAACCTAACCTAACCTAACCTAACCTAACCTAACCTAACCTAACCTAACCTAACCTAACCTAACCTAACCTAACCTAACCTAACCTAACCTAACCTAACCTAACCTAACCTAACCTAACCTAAACTAACCGTGTTGCCAGCTCCAACCCTCTGAGCTAACATTAACGTATCATTTTTTTATATTTAAAGTGGTTTTCTTCGTTTAGCTCTGGTGTATCCGTCAATTACCGGATACCAAGAACTATTAAGCTTAGCTCCATCGTCTCTATTAATGTTTACGGGATTTTTATGAATTTCAATGGCCTCCGTAATCAGCCGTGCTCTATTTGTTTTCGGTCTCCCCAGGATTTCAGGAACAAATCCAAAGTAATGCCCGGTGTCAATCAAATGCTCAGCTATTCTGAGTCAGCTATTCTTTTTAATTGGTGTAATAGTTTTTGATGGTTTTTATACGATGCATTTGGTGGGCAATAGACACCAGCTAGGATATTTTTGAGATGGTCTTTATGCATGTCAATGAATAATGCGTCAATTTGTGGGTAATTACTAGAACTGTTTTTCACCTGGGCTGAGATTGTCAGGCCTATGGTCCTTTTCTTCACATATATTGCTTCACCACCTCCTCGTTTTTTACACTCTATTACAATTACGACGCACACCAACACAATACAAGAAATCACAACAAACTTCATATACCAAAAATCAAATCAACAAAATATGGACTAAGATCCCTAGAATACATAGCTCACACAAAATATAATCAACTACCCAACGAGATCAAATGTGCAAGTCAATGTAAAAAGATCCAAACTAACATGCAATAAAGTTTGCGCAGGCAAACCTACAGAGATGTGAAGCTGCCACCGTCAACTTCTTGCAAAACGCCATTAACAGAAAAATAGATATCGTGATCATACAGGAGCCGTATACAGGAAATACAGGAAAAATTAATAAATCATCCTTCAACGGACTCATCTTTCAAAAAACAAGTGTGGACTGCCCAGTAAAAGCTGCAATAATAGTATTAAATAAAAGTATCGCTGACACCTGTATCCTACTCCACAAATTCAGCAACAACTGTAATATATTTATTGAAGCGCAAATTCAGGGAACCCCACTAATCATAGGATCAATATACTGTCCCCCAAATGAAGATATCGACTTCAGCCTAGAAAAATCGAACAGGATAATAGACACTCACAACAAGAAAATAATCATTGGAGCGGATGTCAATGCAAAAAGTATATGGTGGGGCAGCAAAAAGACAGACAAAAGAGGCGACAAACTGAGCGACTTTATTGCCCAGAAACACCTACATATCGTCAACGAAGGAACAACACCGACATTTGAAACCGTTCGACAAAACATGCTACTGAGCAGCGTGATCGACGTAACCTTGTGTTCCGACAGCGTAATTGGACACATAAAGAACTGGAAAGTAGACAAAAGAATCGCTGCCATGTCGGACCATAATGGAATAACTTTCAACGCGCAATTCAATAAATCATCTACAGAAGAAATTTCAAAATCAACATTCCTATATAAGACCAATAAGGCAGATTGGATGGAATTCGACAAGTCTCTAAAATCCAATGTTGAAGGCAAGGGAATAACAGTTCAGGCAATTGAAGCGAACAATCAACCTGGTTCCCTCAACAGACAAGTCTCAGACCTCATGGATGCCATGTCGGATGCATGCAGAATGGCAATCCCTCCACTGAAAAAATCTAGACAAAAAATCTGCCCCTGGTGGAATGATAAATTGGAAAAGCGGAAAAAAGACCTTCTCGCCGCAAAGAGGAAGCTAATGAACTCAGGACCAGCAAGAAGAGATGCGGTCACACTACCAGCCTACCTCGAGCTAAAAGAACAATACAAGGAGGAAATTGCTACAGCAAAAATACAAAACTGGAAAGAATTTTGCAGCAATCAAGGAAAAGATACAGTCTGGTCCACGGTACTAAGAGTACTTAAGGCAACACAAAAGTCACCACCGGAAACGCTTCAAGTCAATTCAGTGTCCACAACGTCAGCCCAAGAGACGGCGTCCACACTTTTAGATCATTTCTTCCCTAATGACTCTCCAGTCAGGGAAACAGCGGAACAAATACGTATTCGGAATAATGAGGAAGAAGACCGCCTTAGCGAAATTGACCCCCCATTTACAAGATCCGAAATAAGGAAAATACTTGTATCCATAGATATAAAGAAGTCCCCAGGAAGAGATCACTTTACAGCCGATATATGCCAAAAGGCGTTCGAAAGTGTTCCAGAAATTTTTACGGCATTATACAACGCGTGCCTCCGAATTGGCTGCTTCCCAATCCTTTGGAAGGTCGCTAGAATCAAGGTAATTCCAAAGCCGGGAAAAGAAGACTACGGTAACATCTCTTCATACAGACCTATAGGTCTTCTCCCGGTATTTGGCAAGGTACTAGAGAAATTACTCATCAAGAGAGTAACCTGGCACTTCAGCACGAAGGGGAAACTTAATTCAAACCAATACGGGTTCACGCAACAAAAAAGCACAGAAGACGCAATGCTTGATGCCGTCAACCACATCAAGAAAGCGAATAAAGAAGGACTTCATGCATGCCTAATATCACTGGACATAAAGGGGGCATTCGACAACGCGTGGTGGCCCCACCTTAAAATGCAATTAGCCAAAAAAGACTGTCCACTAAACATATACAAAGTTTTTAAAGACTACCTGTCGGACAGAATGGTAGAAACAATTTACGCAGGCGCGTGGGCACAAAAACACTCGAACAAGGGCTGTATACAAGGATCTGCCTGTGGACCGATTCTATGGAACATAGTTCTGGACGAACTGCTAAATCTCAAATTTGACTCTAACGTTCGCATACAGGCATTTGCTGACGACGTCTTAGTTATAATAATTCATAAAGATACGGCAGAACTACAGAAAATAATTAAAGATACTCTCTCCTTAATAACAGACTGGGGGGAAAAAGTAAAACTGCAATTCTCGGAGGAAAAAACAAAAGCACTATTCATCAGTAAGAGGAAAACACTCCCACCAAACATTGTGATGAATGGTAAAATTGTTCCACTTTCTCGGGATTGCAAAATTTGAGGGATAGTCATAGACGACAAGTTAAATTGGAGCAAGCATGTGGACATGGTATGCCAAAAAGCTGTCAATATAACCAAGAAACTTGCATTTATGGCAAAACCTACTTGGGGACTAAGTTCTGAGATATTAAGGACAATCTACATAGGAGTAGTCGAACCAATAATAACTTACGCCGCGACGGTATGGGCAACAGCTGCAAAAGGCTCTATGGTACCAAATGGGCTGAAATTTTTGAAAAGTGGTGAGGATCGTGGTACAAATCGAATTCAGTCTTAAAATCTCCAATAACTTTGATTATTAGAAAAATCATGACTTTTATGGACGCTCATTTCAGACATGGGTTCGAACTTTGGAAGCAGTTTTCTCTGGCTCTGTGGTACCAAATGGGCTGAAATTTTGGAAAAGTGGTAAGAATCGTGGTTAAAAGTAAGTAAGGAAAAAAAAAAAAAAAAAAAAAAAAAAAAAACCTAACCTAACCTAACCTAACCTAACCTAACCTAACCTAACCTAACCTAACCTAACCTAACCTAACCTAACCTAACCTAACCTAACCTAACCTAACCTTACCTAACCTAACCTAACCTAACCTAACCTAACCTAACCTAACCTAACCTAACCTAAACTAACCGTGTTGCCAGCTCCAACCCTCTGAGCTAACATTAACGTATCATTTTTTTATATTTAAAGTGGTTTTCTTCGTTTAGCTCTGGTGTATCCGTCAATTACCGGATACCAAGAACTATTAAGCTTAGCTCCATCGTCTCTATTAATGGTATCACAACCTCATACTTAAGCTCACATTTTAACACAAGGTTAGGTAAGGTTAGGTTAGGTTAGGTTAGGTTAGGTTAGGTTAGGTTAGGTTAGGTTAGGTTAGGTTAGGTTAGGTTAGGTTAGGTTAGGTTAGGTTAGGTTAGGTTAGGTTAGGTTAGGTTAGGTTAGGTTAGGTTAGGTTAGGTTAGGTTAGGTTAGGTTAGGTTAGGTTAGGTTAGGTTAGGTTAGGTTAGGTTAGGTTAGGTTAGGTTAGGTTAGGTTAGGTTAGGTTAGGTTAGGTTTTTTTTTTTTTTTTTTTTTTTTTTTTTCCTTACTTACTTTTAACCACGATTCTTACCACTTTTCCAAAATTTCAGCCCATTTGGTACCACAGAGCCAGAGAAAACTGCTTCCAAAGTTCGAACCCATGTCTGAAATGAGCGTCCATAAAAGTCATGATTTTTCTAATAATCAAAGTTATTGGAGATTTTAAGACTGAATTCGATTTGTACCACGATCCTCACCACTTTTCAAAAATTTCAGCCCATTTGGTACCATAGAGCCTTTTGCAGCTGTTGCCCATACCGTCGCGGCGTAAGTTATTATTTGTTCGACTACTCCTATGTAGATTGTCCTTAATATCTCAGAACTTAGTCCCCAAGTAGGTTTTGCCATAAATGCAAGTTTCTTGGTTATATTGACAGCTTTTTGGCATACCATGTCCACATGCTTGCTCCAATTTAACTTGTCGTCTATGACTATCCCTAAAATTTTGCAATCCCGAGAAAGTGGAACAATTTTACCATTCATCACAATGTTTGGTGGGAGTGTTTTCCTCTTACTGATGAATAGTGCTTTTGTTTTTTCCTCCGGGATTGCAGTTTTACTTTTTCCCCCCGGTCTGTTATTAAGGAGAGAGTATCTTTAATTATTTTCTGTAGTTCTGCCGTATCTTTATGAATAATTATAACTAAGACGTCGTCAGCAAATGCCTGTATGCGAACGTTAGAGTCAAATTTGAGATTTAGCAGTTCGTCCAGAACTATGTTCCATAGAATCGGTCCACAGGCAGATCCTTGTATACAGCCCTTGTTCGAGTGTTTTTGTGCCCACGCGCCTGCGTAAATTGTTTCTACCATTCTGTCCGACAGGTAGTCTTTAAAAACTTTGTATATGTTTAGTGGACAGTCTTTTTTGGCTAATTGCATTTAAGGTGGGGCCACCACGCGTTGTCGAATGCCCCCTTTATGTCCAGTGATATTAGGCATGCATGAAGTCCTTCTTTATTCGCTTTCTTGATGTGGTTGACGGCATCAAGCATTGCGTCTTCTGTGCTTTTTTGTTGCGTGAACCCGTATTGGTTTGAATTAAGTTTCCCCTTCGTGCTGAAGTGCCAGGTTACTCTCTTGATGAGTAATTTCTCTAGTACCTTGCCAAATACCGGGAGAAGACCTATAGGTCTGTATGAAGAGATGTTACCGTAGTCTTCTTTTCCCGGTTTTGGAATTACCTTGATTCTAGCGACCTTCCAAAGGATTGGAAAGCAGCCAATTCGGAGGCACGCGTTGTATAATGCCGTAAAAATTTCTGGAACACTTTCGAACGCCTTTTGGCATATATCGGCTGTAAAGTGATCTCTTCCTGGGGACTTCTTTATATCTATGGATACAAGTATTTTCCTTATTTCGGATCTTGTAAATGGGGGGTCAATTTCGCTAAGGCGGTCTTCTTCCTCATTATTCCGAATACGTATTTGTTCCGCTGTTTCCCTGACTGGAGAGTCATTCGGGAAGAAATGATCTAAAAGTGTGGACGCCGTCTCTTGGGCTGACGTTGTGGACACTGAATTGACTTGAAGCGTTTCCGGTGGTGACTTTTGTGTTGCCTTAAGTACTCTTAGTACCGTGGACCAGACTGTATCTTTTCCTTGATTGCTGCAAAATTCTTTCCAGTTTTGTATTTTTGCTGTAGCAATTTCCTCCTTGTATTGTTCTTTTAGCTCGAGGTAGGCTGGTAGTGTGACCGCATCTCTTCTTGCTGGTCCTGAGTTCATTAGCTTCCTCTTTGCGGCGAGAAGGTCTTTTTTCCGCTTTTCCAATTTATCATTCCACCAGGGGCAGATTTTTTGTCTAGATTTTTTCAGTGGAGGGATTGCCATTCTGCATGCATCCGACATGGCATCCATGAGGTCTGAGACTTGTCTGTTGAGGGAACCAGGTTGATTGTTCGCTTCAATTGCCTGAACTGTTATTCCCTTGCCTTCAACATTGGATTTTAGAGACTTGTCGAATTCCATCCAATCTGCCTTATTGGTCTTATATAGGAATGTTGATTTTGGAATTTCTTCTGTAGATGATTTATTGAATTGCGCGTTGAAAGTTATTCCATTATGGTCCGACATGGCAGCGATTCTTTTGTCTACTTTCCAGTTCTTTATGTGTCCAATAACGCTGTCGGAACACAAGGTTACGTCGATCACGCTGCTCAGTAGCATGTTTTGTCGAACGGTTTCAAATGTCGGTGTTGTTCCTTCGTTGACGATATGTAGGTGTTTCTGGGCAATAAAGTCGCTCAGTTTGTCGCCTCTTTTGTCTGTCTTTTTGCTGCCCCACCATATACTTTTTGCATTGACATCCGCTCCAATGATTATTTTCTTGTTGTGAGTGTCTATTATCCTGTTCGATTTTTCTAGGCTGAAGTCGATATCTTCATTTGGGGGACAGTATATTGATCCTATGATTAGTGGGGTTCCCTGAATTTGCGCTTCAATAAATATATTACAGTTGTTGCTGAATTTGTGGAGTAGGATACAGGTGTCAGCGATACTTTTATTTAATACTATTATTGCAGCCTTTACTGGGCAGTCCACACTTGTTTTTTGAAAGATGAGTCCGTTGAAGGATGATTTATTAATTTTTCCTGTATTTCCTGTATACGGCTCCTGTATGATCACGATATCTATTTTTCTGTTAATGGCGTTTTGCAAGAAGTTGACGGTGGCAGCTTCACATCTCTGTAGGTTTGCCTGCGCAAACTTTATTGCATGTTAGTTTGGATCTTTTAACATTGGCTTGCACATTTGATCTCGTTGGGTAGTTGATTATATTTTGTGTGAGCTATGTATTCTAGGGATCTTAGTCCATATTTTGTTGATTTGATTTTTGGTATATGAAAATTGTTGTGATTTCTTGTATTGTGTTGGTGTGCGTCGTAATTGTAATAGAGTGTAAAAAACGAGGAGGTGGTGAAGCAATATATGTGAAGAAAAGGACCATAGGCCTGACAATCTCAGCCCAGGTGAAAAACAGTTCTAGTAATTACCCACAAATTGACGCATTATTCATTGACATGCATAAAGACCATCTCAAAAATTTCCTAGCTGGTGTCTATTGCCCACCAAATGCATCGTATAAAAACCATCAAAAACTATTACACCAATTAAAAAGAATAGCTGACTCAGAATAGCTGAGCATTTGATTGACACCGGGCATTTCTTTGGATTTGTTCCTGAAATCCTGGGGAGACCGAAAACTAATAGAGCACGGCTGATTACGGAGGCCATTGAAATTCATAAAAATCCCGTAAACATTAATAGAGACGATGGAGCTAAGCTTAATAGTTCTTGGTATCCGGTAATTGACGGATACACCAGAGCTAAACGAAGAAAACCACTTTAAATATAAAAAAATGATACGTTAATGTTAGCTCAGAGGGTTGGAGCTGGCAACACGGTATCACAACCTCATACTTAAGCTCACATTTTAACACAAGGTTAGGTTAGGTTAGGTTAGGTTAGGTTAGGTTAGGTTAGGTTAGGTTAGGTTAGGTTAGGTTAGGTTAGGTTAGGTTAGGTTAGGTTAGGTTAGGTTAGGTTAGGTTAGGTTAGGTTAGGTTAGGTTAGGTTAGGTTAGGTTAGGTTAGGTTAGGTTAGGTTAGGTTAGGTTAGGTTAGGTTAGGTTAGGTTAGGTTAGGTTAGGTTAGGTTAGGTTAGGTTAGGTTAGGTTAGGTTAGGTTGGGTTGGGTTGGGTTAGGTTAGGTTAGGTTAGGTTAGGTTAGGTTAGGTTAGGTTAGGTTAGGTTAGGTTAGGTTAGGTTAGGTTAGGTTAGGTTAGGTTAGGTTAGGTTAGGTTAGGTTAGGTTAGGTTAGGTTAGGTTAGGTTAGGTTAGGTTAGGTTAGGTTAGGTTAGGTTAGGTTAGGTTAGGTTAGGTTAGGTTAGGTTAGGTTAGGTTAGGTTAGGTTAGGTTAGGTTAGGTTAGGTTAGGTTAGGTTAGGTTAGGTTTGGTTAGGTTAGGTTAGGTTAGGTTAGGTTAGGTTAGGTTAGGTTAGGTTAGGTTAGGTTAGGTTAGGTTAGGTTAGGTTAGGTTAGGTTTGGTTAGGTTAGGTTTTTTTTTTTTTTTTTTTTTTTTTTTTTTTTTTTCCTTACTTACTTTTAACCACGATTCTTACCACTTTTCCAAAATTTCAGCCCATTTGGTACCACAGAGCCAGAGAAAACTGCTTCCAAAGTTCGAACCCATGTCTGAAATGAGCGTCCATAAAAGTCATGATTTTTCTAATAATCAAAGTTATTGGAGATTTTAAGACTGAATTCGATTTGTACCACGATCCTCACCACTTTTCAAAAATTTCAGCCCATTTGGTACCATAGAGCCTTTTGCAGCTGTTGCCCATACCGTCGCGGCGTAAGTTATTATTGGTTCGACTACTCCTATGTAGATTGTCCTTAATATCTCAGAACTTAGTCCCCAAGTAGGTTTTGCCATAAATGCAAGTTTCTTGGTTATATTGACAGCTTTTTGGCATACCATGTCCACATGCTTGCTCCAATTTAACTTGTCGTCTAAGACTATCCCTAAAATTTTGCAATCCCGAGAAAGTGGAACAATTTTTCCATTCATCACAATGTTTGGTGGGAGTGTTTTCCTCTTACTGATGAATAGTGCTTTTGTTTTTTCCTCCGAGAATTGCAGTTTTACTTTTTCCCCCCAGTCTGTTATTAAGGAGAGAGTATCTTTAATTATTTTCTGTAGTTCTGCCGTATCTTTATGAATTATTATAACTAAGACGTCGTCAGCAAATGCCTGTATGCGAACGTTAGAGTCAAATTTGAGATTTAGCAGTTCGTCCAGAACTATGTTCCATAGAATCGGTCCACAGGCAGATCCTTGTATACAGCCCTTGTTCGAGTGTTTTTGTGCCCACGCGCCTCCGTAAATTGTTTCTACCATTCTGTCCGACAGGTAGTCTTTAAAAACTTTGTATATGTTTAGTGGACAGTCTTTTTTGGCTAATTGCATTTTAAGGTGGGGCCACCACGCGTTGTCGAATGCCCCCTTTATGTCCAGTGATATTAGGCATGCATGAAGTCCTTCTTTATTCGCTTTCTTGATGTGGTTGACGGCATCAAGCATTGCGTCTTCTGTGCTTTTTTGTTGCGTGAACCCGTATTGGTTTGAATTAAGTTTCCCCTTCGTGCTGAAGTGCCAGGTTACTCTCTTGATGAGTAATTTCTCTAGTACCTTGCCAAATACCGGGAGAAGACCTATAGGTCTGTATGAAGAGATGTTACCGTAGTCTTCTTATCCCGGCTTTGGAATTACCTTGATTCTAGCGACCTTCCAAAGGATTGGGAAGCAGCCAATTCGGAGGCACGCGTTGTATAATGCCGTAAAAATTTCTGGAACACTTTCGAACGCCTTTTGGCATATATCGGCTGTAAAGTGATCTCTTCCTGGGGACTTCTTTATATCTATGGATACAAGTATTTTCCTTATTTCGGATCTTGTAAATGGGGGGTCAATTTCGCTAAGGCGGTCTTCTTCCTCATTATTCCGAATACGTATTTGTTCCGCTATTTCCCTGACTGGAGAGTCATTAGGGAAGAAATGATCTAAAAGTGTGGACGCCGTCTCTTGGGCTGACGTTGTGGACACTGAATTGACTTGAAGCGTTTCCGGTGGTGACTTTTGTGTTGCCTTAAGTACTCTTAGTACCGTGGACCAGACTGTATCTTTTCCTTGATTGCTGCAAAATTCTTTCCAGTTTTGTATTTTTGCTGTAGCAATTTCCTCCTTGTATTGTTCTTTTAGCTCGAGGTAGGCTGGTAGTGTGACCGCATCTCTTCTTGCTGGTCCTGAGTTCATTAGCTTCCTCTTTGCGGCGAGAAGGTCTTTTTTCCGCTTTTCCAATTTATCATTCCACCAGGGGCAGATTTTTTGTCTAGATTTTTTCAGTGGAGGGATTGCCATTCTGCATGCATCCGACATGGCATCCATGAGGTCTGAGACTTGTCTGTTGAGGGAACCAGGTTGATTGTTCGCTTCAATTGCCTGAACTGTTATTCCCTTGCCTTCAACATTGGATTTTAGAGACTTGTCGAATTCCATCCAATCTGCTTTATTGGTCTTATATAGGAATGTTGATTTTGGAATTTCTTCTGTAGATGATTTATTGAATTGCGCGTTGAAAGTTATTCCATTATGGTCCGACATGGCAGCGATTCTTTTGTCTACTTTCCAGTTCTTTATGTGTCCAATTACGCTGTCGGAACACAAGGTTACGTCGATCACGCTGCTCAGTAGCATGTTTTGTCGAACGGTTTCAAATGTCGGTGTTGTTCCTTCGTTGACGATATGTAGGTGTTTCTGGGCAATAAAGTCGCTCAGTTTGTCGCCTCTTTTGTCTGTCTTTTTGCTGCCCCACCATATACTTTTTGCATTGACATCCGCTCCAATGATTATTTTCTTGTTGTGAGTGTCTATTATCCTGTTCGATTTTTCTAGGCTGAAGTCGATATCTTCATTTGGGGGACAGTATATTGATCCTATGATTAGTGGGGTTCCCTGAATTTGCGCTTCAATAAATATATTACAGTTGTTGCTGAATTTGTGGAGTAGGATACAGGTGTCAGCGATACTTTTATTTAATACTATTATTGCAGCCTTTACTGGGCAGTCCACACATGTTTTTTGAAAGATGAGTCCGTTGAAGGATGATTTATTAATTTTTCCTGTATTTCCTGTATACGGCTCCTGTATGATCACGATATCTATTTTTCTGTTAATGGCGTTTTGCAAGAAGTTGACGGTGGCAGCTTCACATCTCTGTAGGTTTGCCTGCGCAAACTTTATTGCATGTTAGTTTGGATCTTTTTACATTGACTTGCACATCTGATCTCGTTGGGTAGTTGATTATATTTTGTGTGAGCTATGTATTCTAGGGATCTTAGTCCATATTTTGTTGATTTGATTTTTGGTATATGAAGTTTGTTGTGATTTCTTGTATTGTGTTGGTGTGCGTCGTAATTGTAATAGAGTGTAAAAAACGAGGAGGTGGTGAAGCAATATATGTGAAGAAAAGGACCATAGGCCTGACAATCTCAGCCCAGGTGAAAAACAGTTCTAGTAATTACCCACAAATTGACGCATTATTCATTGACATGCATAAAGACCATCTCAAAAATATCCTAGCTGGTGTCTATTGCCCACCAAATGCATCGTATAAAAACCATCAAAAACTATTACACCAATTAAAAAGAATAGCTGACTCAGAATAGCTGAGCATTTGATTGACACCGGGCATTTCTTTGGATTTGTTCCTGAAATCCTGGGGAGACCGAAAACTAATAGAGCACGGCTGATTACGGAGGCCATTGAAATTCATAAAAATCACGTAAACATTAATAGAGACGATGGAGCTAAGCTTAATAGTTCTTGGTATCCGGTAATTGACGGATACACCAGAGCTAAACGAAGAAAACCACTTTAAATATAAAAAAATGATATGTTAATGTTAGCTCAGAGGGTTGGAGCTGGCAACACGGTATCACAACCTCATACTTAAGCTCACATTTTAACACAAGGTTAGGTTAGGTTAGGTTAGGTTAGGTTAGGTTAGGTTAGGTTAGGTTAGGTTAGGTTAGGTTAGGTTAGGTTAGGTTAGGTTAGGTTAGGTTAGGTTAGGTTAGGTTAGGTTAGGTTAGGTTAGGTTAGGTTAGGTTAGGTTAGGTTAGGTTAGGTTAGGTTAGGTTAGGTTAGGTTAGGTTAGGTTAGGTTAGGTGAGGTTAGGTTAGGTTAGGTTAGGTTAGGTTTGGTTAGGTTAGGATTTTTTTTTTTTTTTTTTTTTTTTTTTTTTTTTTTTTTTTTTCCTTACTTACTTTTAACCACGATTCTTACCACTTTTCCAAAATTTCAGCCCATTTGGTACCACAGAGCCAGAGAAAACTGCTTCCAAAGTTCGAACCCATGTCTGAAATGAGCGTCCATAAAAGTCATGATTTTTCTAATAATCAAAGTTATTGGAGATTTTAAGACTGAATTCGATTTGTACCACGATCCTCACCACTTTTCAAAAATTTCAGCCCATTTGGTACCATAGAGCCTTTTGCAGCTGTTGCCCATACCGTCGCGGCGTAAGTTATTATTGGTTCGACTACTCCTATGTAGATTGTCCTTAATATCTCAGAACTTAGTCCCCAAGTAGGTTTTGCCATAAATGCAAGTTTCTTGGTTATATTGACAGCTTTTTGGCATACCATGTCCACATGCTTGCTCCAATTTAACTTGTCGTCTATGACTATCCCTAAAATTTTGCAATCCCGAGAAAGTGGAACAATTTTACCATTCATCACAATGTTTGGTGGGAGTGTTTTCCTCTTACTGATGAATAGTGCTTTTGTTTTTTCCTCCGAGAATTGCAGTTTTACTTTTTCCCCCCAGTCTGTTATTAAGGAGAGAGTATCTTTAATTATTTTCTGTAGTTCTGCCGTATCTTTATGAATAATTATAACTAAGACGTCGTCAGCAAATGCCTGTATGCGAACGTTAGAGTCAAATTTGAGATTTAGCAGTTCGTCCAGAACTATGTTCCATAGAATCGGTCCACAGGCAGATCCTTGTATACAGCCCTTGTTCGAGTGTTTTTGTGCCCACGCGCCTGCGTAAATTGTTTCTACCATTCTGTCCGACAGGTAGTCTTTAAAAACTTTGTATATGTTTAGTGGACAGTCTTTTTTGGCTAATTGCATTTAAGGTGGGGCCACCACGCGTTGTCGAATGCCCCCTTTATGTCCAGTGATATTAGGCATGCATGAAGTCCTTCTTTATTCGCTTTCTTGATGTGGTTGACGGCATCAAGCATTGCGTCTTCTGTGCTTTTTTGTTGCGTGAACCCGTATTGGTTTGAATTAAGTTTCCCCTTCGTGCTGAAGTGCCAGGTTACTCTCTTGATGAGTAATTTCTCTAGTACCTTGCCAAATACCGGGAGAAGACCTATAGGTCTGTATGAAGAGATGTTACCGTAGTCTTCTTATCCCGGCTTTGGAATTACCTTGATTCTAGCGACCTTCCAAAGGATTGGGAAGCAGCCAATTCGGAGGCACGCGTTGTATAATGCCGTAAAAATTTCTGGAACACTTTCGAACGCCTTTTGGCATATATCGGCTGTAAAGTGATCTCTTCCTGGGGACTTCTTTATATCTATGGATACAAGTATTTTCCTTATTTCGGATCTTGTAAATGGGGGGTCAATTTCGCTAAGGCGGTCTTCTTCCTCATTATTCCGAATACGTATTTGTTCCGCTGTTTCCCTGACTGGAGAGTCATTAGGGAAGAAATGATCTAAAAGTGTGGACGCCGTCTCTTGGGCTGACGTTGTGGACACTGAATTGACTTGAAGCGTTTCCGGTGGTGACTTTTGTGTTGCCTTAAGTACTCTTAGTACCGTGGACCAGACTGTATCTTTTCCTTGATTGCTGCAAAATTCTTTCCAGTTTTGTATTTTTGCTGTAGCAATTTCCTCCTTGTATTGTTCTTTTAGCTCGAGGTAGGCTGGTAGTGTGACCGCATCTCTTCTTGCTGGTCCTGAGTTCATTAGCTTCCTCTTTGCGGCGAGAAGGTCTTTTTTCCGCTTTTCCAATTTATCATTCCACCAGGGGCAGATTTTTTGTCTAGATTTTTTCAGTGGAGGGATTGCCATTCTGCATGCATCCGACATGGCATCCATGAGGTCTGAGACTTGTCTGTTGAGGGAACCAGGTTGATTGTTCGCTTCAATTGCCTGAACTGTTATTCCCTTGCCTTCAACATTGGATATTAGAGACTTGTCGAATTCCATCCAATCTGCTTTATTGGTCTTATATAGGAATGTTGATTTTGGAATTTCTTCTGTAGATGATTTATTGAATTGCGCGTTGAAAGTTATTCCATTATGGTCCGACATGGCAGCGATTCTTTTGTCTACTTTCCAGTTCTTTATGTGTCCAATTACGCTGTCGGAACACAAGGTTACGTCGATCACGCTGCTCAGTAGCATGTTTTGTCGAACGGTTTCAAATGTCGGTGTTGTTCCTTCGTTGACGATATGTAGGTGTTTCTGGGCAATAAAGTCGCTCAGTTTGTCGCCTCTTTTGTCTGTCTTTTTGCTGCCCCACCATATACTTTTTGCATTGACATCCGCTCCAATGATTATTTTCTTGTTGTGAGTGTCTATTATCCTGTTCGATTTTTCTAGGCTGAAGTCGATATCTTCATTTGGGGGACAGTATATTGATCCTATGATTAGTGGGGTTCCCTGAATTTGCGCTTCAATAAATATATTACAGTTGTTGCTGAATTTGTGGAGTAGGATACAGGTGTCAGCGATACTTTTATTTAATACTATTATTGCAGCCTTTACTGGGCAGTCCACACTTGTTTTTTGAAAGATGAGTCCGTTGAAGGATGATTTATTAATTTTTCCTGTATTTCCTGTATACGGCTCCTGTATGATCACGATATCTATTTTTCTGTTAATGGCGTTTTGCAAGAAGTTGACGGTGGCAGCTTCACATCTCTGTAGGTTTGCCTGCGCAAACTTTATTGCATGTTAGTTTGGATCTTTTTACATTGACTTGCACATTTGATCTCGTTGGGTAGTTGATTATATTTTGTGTGAGCTATGTATTCTAGGGATCTTAGTCCATATTTTGTTGATTTGATTTTTGGTATTTGAAGTTTGTTGTGATTTCTTGTATTGTTATGGTGTGCGTCGTAATTGTAATAGAGTGTAAAAAACGAGGAGGTGGTGAAGCAATATATGTGAAGAAAAGGACCATAGGCCTGACAATCTCAGCCCAGGTGAAAAACAGTTCTAGTAATTACCCACAAATTGACGCATTATTCATTGACATGCATAAAGACCATCTCAAAAATATCCTAGCTGGTGTCTATTGCCCACCAAATGCATCGTATAAAAACCATCAAAAACTATTACACCAATTAAAAAGAATAGCTGACTCAGAATAGCTGAGCATTTGATTGACACCGGGCATTCCTTTGGATTTGATCCTGAAATCCTGGGGAGACTGAAAACTAAAAGAGCACGGCTGATTACGGAGGCCATTGAAATTCATAAAAATCCCGTAAACACAAGGTTAGGTTAGGTTAGGTTAGGTTAGGTAAGGTTAGGTTAGGTTTGGTTAGGTTAGGTTTTTTTTTTTTTTTTTTTTTTTTTCCTTACTTACTTTTAACTACGATTCTTACCACTTTTCCAAAATTTCAGCCCATTTGGTACCACAGAGCCAGAGAAAACTGCTTCCAAAGTTCGAACCCATGTCTGAAATGAGCGTCCATAAAAGTCATGATTTTTCTAATAATCAAAGTTATTGGAGATTTTAAGACTGAATTCGATTTGTACCACGATCCTCACCACTTTTCAAAAATTTCAGCCCATTTGGTACCATAGAGCCTTTTGCAGCTGTTGCCCATACCGTCGCGGCGTAAGTTATTATTGGTTCGACTACTCCTATGTAGATTGTCCTTAATATCTCAGAACTTAGTCCCCAAGTAGGTTTTGCCATAAATGCAAGTTTCTTGGTTATATTGACAGCTTTTTGGCATACCATGTCCACATGCTTGCTCCAATTTAACTTGTCGTCTATGACTATCCCTAAAATTTTGCAATCCCGAGAAAGTGGAACAATTTTACCATTCATCACAATGTTTGGTGGGAGTGTTTTCCTCTTACTGATGAATAGTGCTTTTGTTTTTTCCTCCGAGAATTGCAGTTTTACTTTTTCCCCCCAGTCTGTTATTAAGGAGAGAGTATCTTTAATTATTTTCTGTAGTTCTGCCGTATCTTTATGAATTATTATAACTTAGACGTCGTCAGCAAATGCCTGTATGCGAACGTTAGAGTCAAATTTGAGATTTAGCAGTTCGTCCAGAACTATGTTCCATAGAATCGGTCCACAGGCAGATCCTTGTAAACAGCCCTTGTTCGAGTGTTTTTGTGCCCACGCGCCTGCGTAAATTGTTTCTACCATTCTGTCCGACAGGTAGTCTTTAAAAACTTTGTATATGTTTAGTGGACAGTCTTTTTTGGCTAATTGCATTTTAAGGTGGGGCCACCACGCGTTGTCGAATGCCCCCTTTATGTCCAGTGATATTAGGCATGCATGAAGTCCTTCTTTATTCGCTTTCTTGATGTGGTTGACGGCATCAAGCATTGCGTCTTCTGTGCTTTTTTGTTGCGTGAACCCGTATTGGTTTGAATTAAGTTTCCCCTTCGTGCTGAAGTGCCAGGTTACTCTCTTGACGAGTAATTTCTCTAGTACCTTGCCAAATACCGGGAGAAGACCTATAGGTCTGTATGAAGAGATGTTACCGTAGTCTTCTTTTCCCGGCTTTGGAATTACCTTGATTCTAGCGACCTTCCAAAGGATTGGGAAGCAGCCAATTCGGAGGCACGCGTTGTATAATGCCGTAAAAATTTCTGGAACACTTTCGAACGCCTTTTGGCATATATCGGCTGTAAAGTGATCTCTTCCTGGGGACTTCTTTATATCTATGGATACAAGTATTTTCCTTATTTCGGATCTTGTAAATGGGGGGTCAATTTCGCTAAGGCGGTCTTCTTCCTCATTATTCCGAAAACGTATTTGTTCCGCTGTTTCCCTGACTGGAGAGTCATTAGGGAAGAAATGATCTAAAAGTGTGGACGCCGTCTCTTGGGCTGACGTTGTGGACACTGAATTGACTTGAAGCGTTTCCGGTGGTGACTTTTGTGTTGCCTTAAGTACTCTTAGTACCGTGGACCAGACTGTATCTTTTCCTTGATTGCTGCAAAATTCTTTCCAGTTTTGTATTTTTGCTGTAGCAATTTCCTCCTTGTATTGTTCTTTTAGCTCGAGGTAGGCTGGTAGTGTGACCGCATCTCTTCTTGCTGGTCCTGAGTTCATTAGCTTCCTCTTTGCGGCGAGAAGGTCTTTTTTCCGCTTTTCCAATTTATCATTCCACCAGGGGCAGATTTTTTGTCTAGATTTTTTCAGTGGAGGGATTGCCATTCTGCATGCATCCGACATGGCATCCATGAGGTCTGAGACTTGTCTGTTGAGGGAACCAGGTTGATTGTTCGCTTCAATTGCCTGAACTGTTATTCCCTTGCCTTCAACATTGGATTTTAGAGACTTGTCGAATTCCATCCAATCTGCCTTATTGGTCTTATATAGGAATGTTGATTTTGGAATTTCTTCTGTAGATGATTTATTGAATTGCGCGTTGAAAGTTATTCCATTATGGTCCGACATGGCAGCGATTCTTTTGTCTACTTTCCAGTTCTTTATGTGTCCAATTACGCTGTCGGAACACAAGGTTACGTCGATCACGCTGCTCAGTAGCATGTTTTGTCGAACGGTTTCAAATGTCGGTGTTGTTCCTTCGTTGACGATATGTAGGTGTTTCTGGGCAATAAAGTCGCTCAGTTTGTCGCCTCTTTTGTCTGTCTTTTTGCTGCCCCACCATATACTTTTTGCATTGACATCCGCTCCAATGATTATTTTCTTGTTGTGAGTGTCTATTATCCTGTTCGATTTTTCTAGGCTGAAGTCGATATCTTCATTTGGGGGACAGTATATTGATCCTATGATTAGTGGGGTTCCCTGAATTTGCGCTTCAATAAATATATTACAGTTGTTGCTGAATTTGTGGAGTAGGATACAGGTGTCAGCGATACTTTTATTTAATACTATTATTGCAGCCTTTACTGGGCAATCCACACTTGTTTTTTGAAAGATGAGTCCGTTGAAGGATGATTTATTAATTTTTCCTGTATTTCCTGTATACGGCTCCTGTATGATCACGATATCTATTTTTCTGTTAATGGCGTTTTGCAAGAAGTTGACGGTGGCAGCTTCACATCTCTGTAGGTTTGCCTGCGCAAACTTTATTGCATGTTAGTTTGGATCTTTTTACATTGACTTGCACATTTGATCTCGTTGGGTAGTTGATTATATTTTGTAAGAGCTATGTATTCTAGGGATCTTAGTCCATATTTTGTTGATTTGATTTTTGGTATATGAAGTTTGTTGTGATTTCTTGTATTGTGTTGGTGTGCGTCGTAATTGTAATAGAGTGTAAAAAACGAGGAGGTGGTGAAGCAATATATGTGAAGAAAAGGACCATAGGCCTGACAATCTCAGCCCAGGTGAAAAACAGTTCTAGTAATTACCCACAAATTGACGCATTATTCATTGACATGCATAAAGACCATCTCAAAAATATCCTAGCTGGTGTCTATTGCCCACCAAATGCATCGTATAAAAACCATCAAAAACTATTACACCAATTAAAAAGAATAGCTGACTCAGAATAGCTGAGCATTTGATTGACACCGGGCATTACTTTGGATTTGTTCCTGAAATCCTGGGGAGACCGAAAACTAATAGAGCACGGCTGATAACGGAGGCCATTGAAATTCATAAAAATCCCGTAAACATTAATAGAGACGATGGAGCTAAGCTTAATAGTTCTTGGTATCCGGTAATTGACGGATACACCAGAGCTAAACGAAGAAAACCACTTTAAATATAAAAAAATGATACGTTAATGTTAGCTCAGAGGGTTGGAGCTGGCAACACGGTATCACAACCTCATACTTAAGCTCACATTTTAACACAAGGTTAGGTTAGGTTAGGTTAGGTTAGGTTAGGTTAGGTTAGGTTAGGTTAGGTTAGGTTAGGTTAGGTTAGGTTAGGTTAGGTTAGGTTAGGTTAGGTTAGGTTAGGTTAGGTTAGGTTAGGTTAGGTTAGGTTAGGTTAGGTTAGGTAAGGTTAGGTTAGGTTAGGTTAGGTTAGGTTAGGTTAGGTTAGGTTAGGTTAGGTTAGGTTAGGTTAGGTTAGGTTAGGTTAGGTTAGGTTAGGTTAGGTTAGGTTAGGTTAGGTTAGGTAAGGTTAGGTTAGGTTAGGTTAGGTTAGGTTAGGTTAGGTTAGGTAAGGTTAGGTTAGGTTAGGTTAGGTTAGGTTAGGTTAGGTTAGGTTAGGTTAGGTTAGGTTAGGTTAGGTTAGGTTAGGTTAGGTTAGGTTAGGTTAGGTTAGGTTAGGTTAGGTTAGGTTAGGTTAGGTTAGGTTACTGCAAAATTCTTTCCAGTTTTGTATTTTTGCTGTAGCAATTTCCTCCTTGTATTGTTCTTTTAGCTCGAGGTAGGCTGGTAGTGTGACCGCATCTCTTCTTGCTGGTCCTGAGTTCATTAGCTTCCTCTTTGCGGCGAGAAGGTCTTTTTTCCGCTATTCCAATTTATCATTCCACCAAGGGCAGATTTTTTGTCTAGATTTTTTCAGTGGAGGGATTGCCATTCTGCATGCATCCGACATGGCATCCATGAGGTCTGAGACTTTTCTGTTGAGGGAACCAGGTTGATTGTTCGCTTCAATTGCCTGAACTGTTATTCCCTTGCCTTCAACATTGGATTTCAGAGACTTGTCGAATTCCATCCAATCTGCCTTATTGGTCTTATATAGGAATGTTGATTTTGGAATTTCTTCTGTAGATGATTTATTGAATTGCGCGTTGAAAGTTATTCCATTATGGTCCGACATGGCAGCGATTCTTTTGTCTACTTTCCAGTTCTTTATGTGTCCAATTACGCTGTCGGAACACAAGGTTACGTCGATCACGCTGCTCAGTAGCATGTTTTGTCGAACGGTTTCAAATGTCGGTGTTGTTCCTTCGTTGACGATATGTTTCTGGGCAATAAAGGCGCTCAGTTTGTCGCCTCTTTTGTCTGTCTTTTTGCTGCCCCACCATATACTTTTTGCATTGACATCCGCTCCAATGATTATTTTCTTGTTGTGAGTGTCTATTATCCTGTTCGATTTTTCTAGGCTGAAGTCGATATCTTCATTTGGGGGACAGTATATTGATCCTATGATTAGTGGGGTTCCCTGAATTTGCGCTTCAATAAATATATTACAGTTGTTGCTGAATTTGTGGAGTAGGATACAGGTGTCAGCGATACTTTTATTTAATACTATTATTGCAGCCTTTACTGGGCAGTCCACACTTGTTTTTTGAAAGATGAGTCCGTTGAAGGATGATTTATTAATTTTTCCTGTATTTCCTGTATACGGCTCCTGTATGATCACGATATCTATTTTTCTGTTAATGGCGTTTTGCAAGAAGTTGACGGTGGCAGCTTCACATCTCTGTAGGTTTGCCTGCGCAAACTTTATTGCATGTTAGTTTGGATCTTTTTACATTGACTTGCACATTTGATCTCGTTGGGTAGTTGATTATATTTTGTGTGAGCTATGTATTCTAGGGATCTTAGTCCATATTTTGTTGATTTGATTTTTGGTATATGAAGTTTGTTGTGATTTCTTGTATTGTGTTGGTGTGCGTCGTAATTGTAATAGAGTGTAAAAAACGAGGAGGTGGTGAAGCAATATATGTGAAGAAAAGGACCATAGGCCTGACAATCTCAGCCCAGGTGAAAAACAGTTCAAGTAATTACCCACAAATTGACGCATTATTCATTGACATGCATAAAGACCATCTCAAAAATATCCTAGCTGGTGTCTATTGCCCACCAAATGCATCGTATAAAAACCATCAAAAACTATTACACCAATTAAAAAGAATAGCTGACTCAGAATAGCTGAGCATTTGATTGACACCGGGCATTACTTTGGATTTGTTCCTGAAATCCTGGGGAGACCGAAAACTAAAAGAGCACGGCTGATAACGGAGGCCATTGAAATTCATAAAAATCCCGTAAACATTAATAGAGACGATGGAGCTAAGCTTAATAGTTCTTGGTATCCGGTAATTGACGGATACACCAGAGCTAAACGAAGAAAACCACTTTAAATATAAAAAAATGATACGTTAATGTTAGCTCAGATGGTTGGAGCTGGCAACACGGTATCACAACCTCATACTTAAGCTCACATTTTAACACAAGGTTAGGTTAGGTTAGGTTAGGTTAGGTTAGGTTAGGTTAGGTTAGGTTAGGTTAGGTTAGGTTAGGTTAGGTTAGGTTAGGTTAGGTTAGGTTAGGTTAGGTTAGGTTAGGTTAGGTTAGGTTAGGTTAGGTTAGGTTAGGTTAGGTTAGGTTAGGTTAGGTTAGGTTAGGTTAGGTTAGGTTAGGTTAGGTTAGGTTAGGTTAGGTTAGGTTAGGTTAGGTTAGGTTAGGTTAGGTTAGGTTAGGTTAGGTTAGGTTAGGTTAGGTTAGGTTAGGTAAGGTTAGGTTTGGTTAGGTTAGGTTAGGTTAGGTTAGGTTAGGTTAGGTTAGGTTAGGTTAGGTTAGGTTAGGTTAGGTAAGGTTAGGTTAGGTTAGGTTAGGTTAGGTTAGGTTAGGTTAGGTTAGGTTAGGTTAGGTTAGGTTAGGTTAGGTTAGGTTAGGTTAGGTTAGGTTAGGTTAGGTTAGGTTAGGTTTGGTTAGGTTAGGTTACTGCAAAATTCTTTCCAGTTTTGTATTTTTGCTGTAGCAATTTCCTCCTTGTATTGTTCTTTTAGCTCGAGGTAGGCTGGTAGTGTGACCGCATCTCTTCTTGCTGGTCCTGAGTTCATTAGCTTCCTCTTTGCGGCGAGAAGGTCTTTTTTCCCCTATTCCAATTTATCATTCCACCAAGGGCAGATTTTTTGTCTAGATTTTTTCAGTGGAGGGATTGCCATTCTGCATGCATCCGACATGGCATCCATGAGGTCTGAGACTTGTCTGTTGAGGGAACCAGGTTGATTGTTCGCTTCAATTGCCTGAACTGTTATTCCCTTGCCTTCAACATTGGATTTTAGAGACTTGTCGAATTCCATCCAATCTGCCTTATTGGTCTTATATAGGAATGTTGATTTTGGAATTTCTTCTGTAGATGATTTATTGAATTGCGCGTTGAAAGTTATTCCATTATGGTCCGACATGGCAGCGATTCTTTTGTCTACTTTCCAGTTCTTTATGTGTCCAATTACGCTGTCGGAACACAAGGTTACGTCGATCACGCTGCTCAGTAGCATGTTTTGTCGAACGGTTTCAAATGTCGGTGTTGTTCCTTCGTTGACGATATGTAGGTGTTTCTGGGCAATAAAGGCGCTCAGTTTGTCGCCTCTTTTGTCTGTCTTTTTGCTGCCCCACCATATACTTTTTGCATTGACATCCGCTCCAATGATTATTTTCTTGTTGTGAGTGTCTATTATCCTGTTCGATTTTTCTAGGCTGAAGTCGATATCTTCATTTGGGGGACAGTATATTGATCCTATGATTAGTGGGGTTCCCTGAATTTGCGCTTCAATAAATATATTACAGTTGTTGCTGAATTTGTGGAGTAGGATACAGGTGTCAGCGATACTTTTATTTAATACTATTATTGCAGCCTTTACTGGGCAGTCCACACTTGTTTTTTGAAAGATGAGTCCGTTGAAGGATGATTTATTAATTTTTCCTGTATTTCCTGTATACGGCTCCTGTATGATCACGATATCTATTTTTCTGTTAATGGCGTTTTGCAAGAAGTTGACGGTGGCAGCTTCACATCTCTGTAGGTTTGCCTGCGCAAACTTTATTGCATGTTAGTTTGGATCTTTTTACATTGACTTGCACATTTGATCTCGTTGGGTAGTTGATTATATTTTGTGTGAGCTATGTATTCTAGGGATCTTAGTCCATATTTTGTTGATTTGATTTTTGGTATATGAAGTTTGTTGTGATTTCTTGTATTGTGTTGGTGTGCGTCGTAATTGTAATAGAGTGTAAAAAACGAGGAGGTGGTGAAGCAATATATGTGAAGAAAAGGACCATAGGCCTGACAATCTCAGCCCAGGTGAAAAACAGTTCTAGTAATTACCCACAAATTGACGCATTATTCATTGACATGCATAAAGACCATCTCAAAAATATCCTAGCTGGTGTCTATTGCCCACCAAATGCATCGTATAAAAACCATCAAAAACCATTACACCAATTAAAAAGAATAGCTGACTCAGAATAGCTGAGCATTTGATTGACACCGGGCATTACTTTGGATTTGTTCCTGAAATCCTGGGGAGACCGAAAACTAATAGAGCACGGCTGATTACGGAGGCCATTGAAATTCATAAAAATCCCGTAAACATTAATAGAGACGATGGAGCTAAGCTTAATAGTTCTTGGTATCCGGTAATTGACGGATACACCAGAGCTAAACGAAGAAAACCACTTTAAATATAAAAAAATGATACGTTAATGTTAGCTCAGAGGGTTGGAGCTGGCAACACGGTATCACAACCTCATACTTAAGCTCACATTTTAACACAAGGTTAGGTTAGGTTAGGTTAGGTTAGGTTAGGTTAGGTTAGGTTAGGTTAGGTTAGGTTAGGTTAGGTTAGGTTAGGTTAGGTTAGGTTAGGTTAGGTTAGGTTAGGTTAGGTTAGGTTAGGTTAGGTTAGGTTAGGTTAGGTTAGGTTAGGTTAGGTTAGGTTAGGTTAGGTTAGGTAAGGTTAGGTTAGGTTAGGTTAGGTTAGGTTAGGTTAGGTTAGGTTAGGTTAGGTTAGGTTAGGTTAGGTTAGGTAAGGTAAGGTTAGGTTAGGTTAGGTTAGGTTAGGTTAGGTTAGGTTAGGTTAGGTTAGGTTAGGTTAGGTTAGGTAAGGTTAGGTTAGGTTAGGTAAGGTTAGGTTAGGTTAGGTTAGGTTAGGTTAGGTTAGGTTAGGTTAGGTTAGGTTAGGTTAGGTTAGGTTAGGTAAGGTAAGGTTAGGTTAGGTTAGGTTAGGTTAGGTTAGGTTAGGTTAGGTAAGGTTTTTTTTTTTTTTTTTTTTTTTTCCTTACTTACTTTTAACCACGATTCTTACCACTTTTCCAAAATTTCAGCCCATTTGGTACCACAGAGCCAGAGAAAACTGCTTCCAAAGTTCGAACCCATGTCTGAAATGAGCGTCCATAAAAGTCATGATTTTTCTAATAATCAAAGTTATTGGAGATTTTAAGACTGAATTCGATTTGTACCACGATCCTCACCACTTTTCAAAAATTTCAGCCCATTTGGTACCATAGAGCCTTTTGCAGCTGTTGCCCATACCGTCGCGGCGTAAGTTATTATTGGTTCGACTACTCCTATGTAGATTGTCCTTAATATCTCAGAACTTAGTCCCCAAGTAGGTTTTGCCATAAATGCAAGTTTCTTGGTTATATTGACAGCTTTTTGGCATACCATGTCCACATGCTTGCTCCAATTTAACTTGTCGTCTATGACTATCCCTAAAATTTTGCAATCCCGAGAAAGTGGAACAATTTTACCATTCATCACAATGTTTGGTGGGAGTGTTTTCCTCTTACTGATGAATAGTGCTTTTGTTTTTTCCTCCGAGAATTGCAGTTTTACTTTTTCCCCCCAGTCTGTTATTAAGGAGAGAGTATCTTTAATTATTTTCTGTAGTTCTGCCGTATCTTTATGAATTATTATAACTAAGACGTCGTCAGCAAATGCCTGTATGCGAACGTTAGAGTCAAATTTGAGATTTAGCAGTTCGTCCAGAACTATGTTCCATAGAATCGGTCCACAGGCAGATCCTTGTAAACAGCCCTTGTTCGAGTGTTTTTGTGCCCACGCGCCTGCGTAAATTGTTTCTACCATTCTGTCCGACAGGTAGTCTTTAAAAACTTTGTATATGTTTAGTGGACAGTCTTTTTTGGCTAATTGCATTTTAAGGTGGGGCCACCACGCGTTGTCGAATGCCCCCTTTATGTCCAGTGATATTAGGCATGCATGAATTCCTTCTTTATTCGCTTTCTTGATGTGGTTGACGGCATCAAGCATTGCGTCTTCTGTGCTTTTTTGTTGCGTGAACCCGTATTGGTTTGAATTAAGTTTCCCCTTCGTGCTGAAGTGCCAGGTTACTCTCTTGATGAGTAATTTCTCTAGTACCTTGCCAAATACCGGGAGAAGACCTATAGGTCTGTATGAAGAGATGTTTCCGTAGTCTTCTTTTCCCGGCTTTGGAATTACCTTGATTCTAGCGACCTTCCAAAGGATTGGGAAGCAGCCAATTCGGAGGCACGCGTTGTATAATGCCGTAAAAATTTCAGGAACACTTTCGAACGCCTTTTGGCATATATCGGCTGTAAAGTGATCTCTTCCTGGGGACTTCTTTATATCTATGGATACAAGTATTTTCCTTATTTCGGATCTTGTAAATGGGGGGTCAATTTCGCTAAGGCGGTCTTCTTCCTCATTATTCCGAATACGTATTTGTTCCGCTGTTTCCCTGACTGGAGAGTCATTAGGGAAGAAATGATCTAAAAGTGTGGACGCCGTCTCTTGGGCTGACGTTGTGGACACTGAATTGACTTGAAGCGTTTCCGGTGGTGACTTTTGTGTTGCCTTAAGTACTCTTAGTACCGTGGACCAGACTGTATCTTTTCCTTGATTGCTGCAAAATTCTTTCCAGTTTTGTATTTTTGCTGTAGCAATTTCCTCCTTGTATTGTTCTTTTAGCTCGAGGTAGGCTGGTAGTGTGACCGCATCTCTTCTTGCTGGTCCTGAGTTCATTAGCTTCCTCTTTGCGGCGAGAAGGTCTTTTTTCCGCTTTTCCAATTTATCATTCCACCAGGGGCAGATTTTTTGTCTAGATTTTTTCAGTGGAGGGATTGCCATTCTGCATGCATCCGACATGGCATCCATGAGGTCTGAGACTTGTCTGTTGAGGGAACCAGGTTGATTGTTCGCTTCAATTGCCTGAACTGTTATTCCCTTGCCTTCAACATTGGATTTTAGAGACTTGTCGAATTCCATCCAATCTGCTTTATTGGTCTTATATAGGAATGTTGATTTTGGAATTTCTTCTGTAGATGATTTATTGAATTGCGCGTTGAAAGTTATTCCATTATGGTCCGACATGGCAGCGATTCTTTTGTCTACTTTCCAGTTCTTTATGTGTCCAATTACGCTGTCGGAACACAAGGTTACGTCGATCACGCTGCTCAGTAGCATGTTTTGTCGAACGGTTTCAAATGTCGGTGTTGTTCCTTCGTTGACGATATGTAGGTGTTTCTGGGCAATAAAGTCGCTCAGTTTGTCGCTTCTTTTGTCTGTCTTTTTGCTGCCCCACCATATACTTTTTGCATTGACATCCGCTCCAATGATTATTTTCTTGTTGTGAGTGTCTATTATCCTGTTCGATTTTTCTAGGCTGAAGTCGATATCTTCATTTGGGGGACAGTATATTGATCCTATGATTAGTGGGGTTCCCTGAATTTGCGCTTCAATAAATATATTACAGTTGTTGCTGAATTTGTGGAGTAGGATACAGGTGTCAGCGATACTTTTATTTAATACTATTATTGCAGCCTTTACTGGGCAGTCCACACTTGTTTTTTGAAAGATGAGTCCGTTGAAGGATGATTTATTAATTTTTCCTGTATTTCCTGTATACGGCTCCTGTATGATCACGATATCTATTTTTCTGTTAATGGCGTTTTGCAAGAAGTTGACGGTGGCAGCTTCACATCTCTGTAGGTTTGCCTGCGCAAACTTTATTGCATGTTAGTTTGGATCTTTTTACATTGACTTGCACATTTGATCTCGTTGGGTAGTTGATTATATTTTGTGTGAGCTATGTATTCTAGGGATCTTAGTCCATATTTTGTTGATTTGATTTTTGGTATATGAAGTTTGTTGTGATTTCTTGTATTGTGTTGGTGTGCGTCGTAATTGTAATAGAGTGTAAAAAACGAGGAGGTGGTGAAGCAATATATGTGAAGAAAAGGACCATAGGCCTGACAATCTCAGCCCAGGTGAAAAACAGTTCTAGTAATTACCCACAAATTGACGCATTATTCATTGACATGCATAAAGACCATCTCAAAAATATCCTAGCTGGTGTCTATTGCCCACCAAATGCATCGTATAAAAACCATCAAAAACCATTACACCAATTAAAAAGAATAGCTGACTCAGAATAGCTGAGCATTTGATTGACACCGGGCATTACTTTGGATTTGTTCCTGAAATCCTGGGGAGACCGAAAACTAATAGAGCACGGCTGATTACGGAGGCCATTGAAATTCATAAAAATCCCGTAAACATTAATAGAGACGATGGAGCTAAGCTTAATAGTTCTTGGTATCCGGTAATTGACGGATACACCAGAGCTAAACGAAGAAAACCACTTTAAATATAAAAAAATGATACGTTAATGTTAGCTCAGAGGGTTGGAGCTGGCAACACGGTATCACAACCTCATACTTAAGCTCACATTTTAACACAAGGTTAGGTTAGGTTAGGTTAGGTTAGGTTAGGTTAGGTTAGGTTAGGTTAGGTTAGGTTAGGTTAGGTTAGGTTAGGTTAGGTTAGGTTAGGTTAGGTTAGGTTAGGTTAGGTTAGGTTAGGTTAGGTTAGGTTAGGTTAGGTTAGGTTAGGTTAGGTTAGGTTAGGTTAGGTTAGGTTAGGTTAGGTTAGGTTAGGTTAGGTAAGGTAAGGTTAGGTTAGGTTAGGTTAGGTTAGGTTAGGTTAGGTTAGGTTAGGTTAGGTTAGGTTAGGTTAGGTTAGGTTAGGTTAGGTTAGGTTAGGTAAGGTTAGGTTTGGTTAGGTTAGGTTAGGTTAGGTTAGGTTAGGTTAGGTTAGGTTAGGTTAGGTTAGGTTAGGTTAGGTAAGGTAAGGTTAGGTTAGGTTAGGTTAGGTTAGGTTAGGTTAGGTTAGGTTAGGTTTTTTTTTTTTTTTTTTTTTTTTTTCCTTACTTACTTTTAACCACGATTCTTACCACTTTTCCAAAATTTCAGCCCATTTGGTACCACAGAGCCAGAGAAAACTGCTTCCAAAGTTCGAACCCATGTCTGAAATGAGCGTCCATAAAAGTCATGATTTTTCTAATAATCAAAGTTATTGGAGATTTTAAGACTGAATTCGATTTGTACCACGATCCTCACCACTTTTCAAAAATTTCAGCCCATTTGGTACCATAGAGCCTTTTGCAGCTGTTGCCCATACCGTCGCGGCGTAAGTTATTATTGGTTCGACTACTCCTATGTAGATTGTCCTTAATATCTCAGAACTTAGTCCCCAAGTAGGTTTTGCCATAAATGCAAGTTTCTTGGTTATATTGACAGCTTTTTGGCATACCATGTCCACATGCTTGCTCCAATTTAACTTGTCGTCTATGACTATCCCTAAAATTTTGCAATCCCGAGAAAGTGGAACAATTTTACCATTCATCACAATGTTTGGTGGGAGTGTTTTCCTCTTACTGATGAATAGTGCTTTTGTTTTTTCCTCCGAGAATTGCAGTTTTACTTTTTCCCCCCAGTCTGTTATTAAGGAGAGAGTATCTTTAATTATTTTCTGTAGTTCTGCCGTATCTTTATGAATTATTATAACTAAGACGTCGTCAGCAAATGCCTGTATGCGAACGTTAGAGTCAAATTTGAGATTTTTCAGTTCGTCCAGAACTATGTTCCATAGAATCGGTCCACAGGCAGATCCTTGTAAACAGCCCTTGTTCGAGTGTTTTTGTGCCCACGCGCCTGCGTAAATTGTTTCTACCATTCTGTCCGACAGGTAGTCTTTAAAAACTTTGTATATGTTTAGTGGACAGTCTTTTTTGGCTAATTGCATTTTAAGGTGGGGCCACCACGCGTTGTCGAATGCCCCCTTTATGTCCAGTGATATTAGGCATGCATGAAGTCCTTCTTTATTCGCTTTCTTGATGTGGTTGACGGCATCAAGCATTGCGTCTTCTGTGCTTTTTTGTTGCGTGAACCCGTATTGGTTTGAATTAAGTTTCCCCTTCGTGCTGAAGTGCCAGGTTACTCTCTTGACGAGTAATTTCTCTAGTACCTTGCCAAATACCGGGAGAAGACCTATAGGTCTGTATGAAGAGATTTTACCGTAGTCTTCTTTTCCCGGCTTTGGAATTACCTTGATTCTAGCGACCTTCCAAAGGATTGGGAAGCAGCCAATTCGGAGGCACGCGTTGTATAATGCCGTAAAAATTTCTGGAACACTTTCGAACGCCTTTTGGCATATATCGGCTGTAAAGTGATCTCTTCCTGGGGACTTCTTTATATCTATGGATACAAGTATTTTCCTTATTTCGGATCTTGTAAATGGGGGGTCAATTTCGCTAAGGCGGTCTTCTTCCTCATTATTCCGAAAACGTATTTGTTCCGCTGTTTCCCTGACTGGAGAGTCATTAGGGAAGAAATGATCTAAAAGTGTGGACGCCGTCTCTTGGGCTGACGTTGTGGACACTGAATTGACTTGAAGCGTTTCCGGTGGTGACTTTTGTGTTGCCTTAAGTACTCTTAGTACCGTGGACCAGACTGTATCTTTTCCTTGATTGCTGCAAAATTCTTTCCAGTTTTGTATTTTTGCTGTAGCAATTTCCTCCTTGTATTGTTCTTTTAGCTCGAGGTAGGCTGGTAGTGTGACCGCATCTCTTCTTGCTGGTCCTGAGTTCATTAGCTTCCTCTTTGCGGCGAGAAGGTCTTTTTTCCGCTTTTCCAATTTATCAGTCCACCAGGGGCAGATTTTTTGTCTAGATTTTTTCAGTGGAGGGATTGCCATTCTGCATGCATCCGACATGGCATCCATGAGGTCTGAGACTTGTCTGTTGAGGGAACCAGGTTGATTGTTCGCTTCAATTGCCTGAACTGTTATTCCCTTGCCTTCAACATTGGATTTTAGAGACTTGTCGAATTCCATCCAATCTGCCTTATTGGTCTTATATAGGAATGTTGATTTTGGAATTTCTTCTGTAGATGATTTATTGAATTGCGCGTTGAAAGTTATTCCATTATGGTCCGACATGGCAGCGATTCTTTTGTCTACTTTCCAGTTCTTTATGTGTCCAATTACGCTGTCGGAACACAAGGTTACGTCGATCACGCTGCTCAGTAGCATGTTTTGTCGAACGGTTTCAAATGTCGGTGTTGTTCCTTCGTTGACGATATGTAGGTGTTTCTGGGCAATAAAGTCGCTCAGTTTGTCGCCTCTTTTGTCTGTCTTTTTGCTGCCCCACCATATACTTTTTGCATTGACATCCGCTCCAATGATTATTTTCTTGTTGTGAGTGTCTATTATCCTGTTCGATTTTTCTAGGCTGAAGTCGATATCTTCATTTGGGGGACAGTATATTGATCCTATGATTAGTGGGGTTCCCTGAATTTGCGCTTCAATAAATATATTACAGTTGTTGCTGAATTTGTGGAGTTGGATACAGGTGTCAGCGATACTTTTATTTAATACTATTATTGCAGCCTTTACTGGGCAATCCACACTTGTTTTTTGAAAGATGAGTCCGTTGAAGGATGATTTATTAATTTTTCCTGTATTTCCTGTATACGGCTCCTGTATGATCACGATATCTATTTTTCTGTTAATGGCGTTTCGCAAGAAGTTGACGGTGGCAGCTTCACATCTCTGTAGGTTTGCCTGCGCAAACTTTATTGCATGTTAGTTTGGATCTTTTTACATTGACTTGCACATTTGATCTCGTTGGGTAGTTGATTATATTTTGTAAGAGCTATGTATTCTAGGGATCTTAGTCCATATTTTGTTGATTTGATTTTTGGTATATGAAGTTTGTTGTGATTTCTTGTATTGTGTTGGTGTGCGTCGTAATTGTAATAGAGTGTAAAAAACGAGGAGGTGGTGAAGCAATATATGTGAAGAAAAGGACCATAGGCCTGACAATCTCAGCCCAGGTGAAAAACAGTTCTAGTAATTACCCACAAATTGACGCATTATTCATTGACATGCATAAAGACCATCTCAAAAATATCCTAGCTGGTGTCTATTGCCCACCAAATGCATCGTATAAAAACCATCAAAAACTATTACACCAATTAAAAAGAATAGCTGACTCAGAATAGCTGAGCATTTGATTGACACCGGGCATTACTTTGGATTTGTTCCTGAAATCCTGGGGAGACCGAAAACTAATAGAGCACGGCTGATTACGGAGGCCATTGAAATTCATAAAAATCCCGTAAACATTAATAGAGACGATGGAGCTAAGCTTAATAGTTCTTGGTATCCGGTAATTGACGGATACACCAGAGCTAAACGAAGAAAACCACTTTAAATATAAAAAAATGATACGTTAATGTTAGCTCAGAGGGTTGGAGCTGGCAACACGGTATCACAACCTCATACTTAAGCTCACATTTTAACACAAGGTTAGGTTAGGTTAGGTTAGGTTAGGTTAGGTTAGGTTAGGTTAGGTTAGGTTAGGTTAGGTTAGGTTAGGTTAGGTTAGGTTAGGTTAGGTTAGGTTAGGTTAGGTTAGGTTAGGTTATGTTATGTTATGTTAGGTTAGGTTAGGTTAGGTTAGGTTAGGTTAGGTTAGGTTAGGTTAGGTTAGGTTAGGTTAGGTTAGGTTAGGTTAGGTTAGGTTAGGTTAGGTTAGGTTAGGTTAGGTTAGGTTAGGTTAGGTTAGGTTAGGTTAGGTTAGGTTAGGTTAGGTTAGGTTAGGTTAGGTTAGGTTAGGTTAGGTTACTGCAAAATTCTTTCCAGTTTTGTATTTTTGCTGTAGCAATTTCCTCCTTGTATTGTTCTTTTAGCTCGAGGTAGGCTGGTAGTGTGACCGCATCTCTTCTTGCTGGTCCTGAGTTCATTAGCTTCCTCTTTGCGGCGAGAAGGTCTTTTTTCCGCTATTCCAATTTATCATTCCACCAAGGGCAGATTTTTTGTCTAGATTTTTTCAGTGGAGGGATTGCCATTCTGCATGCATCCGACATGGCATCCATGAGGTCTGAGACTTTTCTGTTGAGGGAACCAGGTTTATTGTTCGCTTCAATTGCCTGAACTGTTATTCCCTTGCCTTCAACATTGGATTTCAGAGACTTGTCGAATTCCATCCAATCTGCCTTATTGGTCTTATATAGGAATGTTGATTTTGGAATTTCTTCTGTAGATGATTTATTGAATTGCGCGTTGAAAGTTATTCCATTATGGTCCGACATGGCAGCGATTCTTTTGTCTACTTTCCAGTTCTTTATGTGTCCAATTACGCTGTCGGAACACAAGGTTACGTCGATCACGCTGCTCAGTAGCATGTTTTGTCGAACGGTTTCAAATGTCGGTGTTGTTCCTTCGTTGACGATATGTAGGTGTTTCTGGGCAATAAAGGCGCTCAGTTTGTCGCCTCTTTTGTCTGTCTTTTTGCTGCCCCACCATATACTTTTTTGCCTGACATCCGCTCCAATGATTATTTTCTTGTTGTGAGTGTCTATTATCCTGTTCGATTTTTCTAGGCTGAAGTCGATATCTTCATTTGGGGGACAGTATATTGATCCTATGATTAGTGGGGTTCCCTGAATTTGCGCTTCAATAAATATATTACAGTTGTTGCTGAATTTGTGGAGTAGGATACAGGTGTCAGCGATAATTTTATTTAATACTATTATTGCAGCCTTTACTGGGCAGTCCACACTTGTTTTTTGAAAGATGAGTCCGTTGAAGTATGATTTATTAATTTTTCCTGTATTTCCTGTATACGGCTCCTGTATGATCACGATATCTATTTTTCTGTTAATGGCGTTTTGCAAGAAGTTGACGGTGGCAGCTTCACATCTCTGTAGGTTTGCCTGCGCAAACTTTATTGCATGTTAGTTTGGATCTTTTTACATTGACTTGCACATTTGATCTCGTTGGGTAGTTGATTATATTTTGTGTGAGCTATGTATTCTAGGGATCTTAGTCCATATTTTGTTGATTTGATTTTTGGTATATGAAGTTTGTTGTGATTTCTTGTATTGTGTTGGTGTGCGTCGTAATTGTAATAGAGTGTAAAAAACGAGGAGGTGGTGAAGCAATATATGTGAAGAAAAGGACCATAGGCCTGACAATCTCAGCCCAGGTGAAAAACAGTTCTAGTAATTACCCACAAATTGACGCATTATTCATTGACATGCATAAAGACCATCTCAAAAATATCCTAGCTGGTGTCTATTGCCCACCAAATGCATCGTATAAAAACCATCAAAAACCATTACACCAATTAAAAAGAATAGCTGACTCAGAATAGCTGAGCATTTGATTGACACCGGGCATTACTTTGGATTTGTTCCTGAAATCCTGGGGAGACCGAAAACTAATAGAGCACGGCTGATTACGGAGGCCATTGAAATTCATAAAAATCCCGTAAACATTAATAGAGACGATGGAGCTAAGCTTAATAGTTCTTGGTATCCGGTAATTGACGGATACACCAGAGCTAAACGAAGAAAACCACTTTAAATATAAAAAAATGATACGTTAATGTTAGCTCAGAGGGTTGGAGCTGGCAACACGGTATCACAACCTCATACTTAAGCTCACATTTTAACACAAGGTTAGGTTAGGTTAGGTTAGGTTAGGTTAGGTTAGGTTAGGTTAGGTTAGGTTAGGTTAGGTTAGGTTAGGTTAGGTTAGGTTAGGTTAGGTTAGGTTAGGTTAGGTTAGGTTAGGTTAGGTTAGGTTAGGTTAGGTTAGGTTAGGTTAGGTTAGGTTAGGTTAGGTTAGGTTAGGTTAGGTTAGGTTAGGTTAGGTTAGGTTAGGTAAGGTAAGGTTAGGTTAGGTTAGGTTAGGTTAGGTTAGGTTAGGTTAGGTTAGGTTAGGTTAGGTTAGGTTAGGTTAGGTTAGGTTAGGTAAGGTTAGGTTAGGTTAGGTTAGGTTAGGTTAGGTTAGGTTAGGTTAGGTTAGGTTAGGTTAGGTTAGGTTAGGTAAGGTTAGGTTAGGTTAGGTTAGGTTTGGTTAGGTTAGGTTAGGTTAGGTTAGGTTAGGTTAGGTTAGGTTAGGTTAGGTTAGGTTTTTTTTTTTTTTTTTTTTTTTTTTTTTTTTTTTTTTTTTTTTTTTTTTCCTTACTTACTTTTAACCACGATTCTTACCACTTTTCCAAAATTTCAGCCCATTTGGTACCACAGAGCCAGAGAAAACTGCTTCCAAAGTTCGAACCCATGTCTGAAATGAGCGTCCATAAAAGTCATGATTTTTCTAATAATCAAAGTTATTGGAGATTTTAAGACTGAATTCGATTTGTACCACGATCCTCACCATTTTTCAAAAATTTCAGCCCATTTGGTACCATAGAGCCTTTTGCAGCTGTTGCCCATACCGTCGCGGCGTAAGTTATTATTGGTTCGACTACTCCTATGTAGATTGTCCTTAATATCTCAGAACTTAGTCCCCAAGTAGGTTTTGCCATAAATGCAAGTTTCTTGGTTATATTGACAGCTTTTTGGCATACCATGTCCACATGCTTGCTCCAATTTAACTTGTCCTCTATGACTATCCCTAAAATTTTGCAATCCCGAGAAAGTGGAACAATTTTACCATTCATCACAATGTTTGGTGGGAGTGTTTTCCTCTTACTGATGAATAGTGCTTTTGTTTTTTCCTCCGAGAATTGCAGTTTTTCCTTTTTCCCCCCAGTCTGTTATTAAGGAGAGAGTATCTTTAATTATTTTCTGTAGTTCTGCCGTATCTTTATGAATTATTATAACTAAGACGTCGTCAGCAAATGCCTGTATGCGAACGTTAGAGTCAAATTTGAGATTTAGCAGTTCGTCCAGAACTATGTTCCATAGAATCGGTCCACAGGCAGATCCTTGTATACAGCCCTTGTTCGAGTGTTTTTGTGCCCACGCGCCTGCGTAAATTGTTTCTACCATTCTGTCCGACAGGTAGTCTTTAAAAACTTTGTATATGTTTAGTGGACAGTCTTTTTTGGCTAATTGCATTTTAAGGTGGGGCCACCACGCGTTGTCGAATGCCCCCTTTATGTCCAGTGATATTAGGCATGCATGAAGTCCTTCTTTATTCGCTTTCTTGATGTGGTTGACGGCATCAAGCATTGCGTCTTCTGTGCTTTTTTGTTGCGTGAACCCGTATTGGTTTCAATTAAGTTTCCCCTTCGTGCTGAAGTGCCAGGTTACTCTCTTGATGAGTAATTTCTCTAGTACCTTGCCAAATACCGGGAGAAGACCTATAGGTCTGTATGAAGAGATGTTACCGTAGTCTTCTTTTCCCGGCTTTGGAATTACCTTGATTCTAGCGACCTTCCAAAGGATTGGGAAGCAGCCAATTCGGAGGCACGCGTTGTATAATGCCGTAAAAATTTCTGGAACACTTTCGAACGCCTTTTGGCATATATCGGCTGTAAAGTGATCTCTTCCTGGGGACTTCTTTATATCTATGGATACAAGTATTTTCCTTATTTCGGATCTTGTAAATGGGGGGTCAATTTCGCTAAGGCGGTCTTCTTCCTCATTATTCCGAATACGTATTTGTTCCGCTGTTTCCCTGACTGGAGAGTCATTAGGGAAGAAATGATCTAAAAGTGTGGACGCCGTCTCTTGGGCTGACGTTGTGGACACTGAATTGACTTGAAGCGTTTCCGGTGGTGACTTTTGTGTTGCCTTAAGTACTCTTAGTACCGTGGACCAGACTGTATCTTTTCCTTGATTGCTGCAAAATTCTTTCCAGTTTTGTATTTTTGCTGTAGCAATTTCCTCCTTGTATTGTTCTTTTAGCTCGAGGTAGGCTGGTAGTGTGACCGCATCTCTTCTTGCTGGTCCTGAGTTCATTAGCTTCCTCTTTGCGGTGAGAAGGTCTTTTTTCCGCTTTTCCAATTTATCATTCCACCAGGGGCAGATTTTTTGTCTAGATTTTTTCAGTGGAGGGATTGCCATTCTGCATGCATCCGACATGGCATCCATGAGGTCTGAGACTTGTCTGTTGAGGGAACCAGGTTGATTGTTCGCTTCAATTGCCTGAACTGTTATTCCCTTGCCTTCAACATTGGATTTTAGAGACTTGTCGAATTCCATCCAATCTGCCTTATTGGTCTTATATAGGAATGTTGATTTTGGAATTTCTTCTGTAGATGATTTATTGAATTGCGCGTTGAAAGTTATTCCATTATGGTCCGACATGGCAGCGATTCTTTTGTCTACTTTCCAGTTCTTTATGTGTCCAATTACGCTGTCGGAACACAAGGTTACGTCGATCACGCTGCTCAGTACTATGTTTTGTCGAACGGTTTCAAATGTCGGTGTTGTTCCTTCGTTGACGATATGTTTCTGGGCAATAAAGTCGCTCAGTTTGTCGCCTCTTTTGTCTGTCTTTTTGCTGCCCCACCATATACTTTTTGCATTGACATCCGCTCCAATGATTATTTTCTTGTTGTGAGTGTCTATTATCCTGTTCGATTTTTCTAGGCTGAAGTCGATATCTTCATTTGGGGGACAGTATATTGATCCTATGATTAGTGGGGTTCCCTGAATTTGCGCTTCAATAAATATATTACAGTTGTTGCTGAATTTGTGGAGTAGGATACAGGTGTCAGCGATACTTTTATTTAATACTATTATTGCAGCCTTTACTGGGCAGTCCACACTTGTTTTTTGAAAGATGAGTCCGTTGAAGGATGATTTATTAATTTTTCCTGTATTTCCTGTATACGGCTCCTGTATGATCACGATATCTATTTTTCTGTTAATGGCGTTTTGCAAGAAGTTGACGGTGGCAGCTTCACATCTCTGTAGGTTTGCCTGCGCAAACTTTATTGCATGTTAGTTTGGATCTTTTTACATTGACTTGCACATCTGATCTCGTTGGGTAGTTGATTATATTTTGTGTGAGCTATGTATTCTAGGGATCTTAGTCCATATTTTGTTGATTTGATTTTTGGTATATGAAGTTTGTTGTGATTTCTTGTATTGTGTTGGTGTGCGTCGTAATTGTAATAGAGCTTAAAAAACGAGGAGGTGGTGAAGCAATATATGTGAAGAAAAGGACCATAGGCCTGACAATCTCAGCCCAGGTGAAAAACAGTTCTAGTAATTACCCACAAATTGACGCATTATTCATTGACATGCATAAAGACCATCTCAAAAATATCCTAGCTGGTGTCTATTGCCCACCAAATGCATCGTATAAAAACCATCAAAAACTATTACACCAATTAAAAAGAATAGCTGACTCAGAATAGCTGAGCATTTGATTGACACCGGGCATTTCTTTGGATTTGTTCCTGAAATCCTGGGGAGACCGAAAACTAATAGAGCACGGCTGATTACGGAGGCCATTGAAATTCATAAAAATCCCGTAAACATTAATAGAGACGATGGAGCTAAGCTTAATAGTTCTTGGTATCCGGTAATTGACGGATACACCAGAGCTAAACGAAGAAAACCACTTTAAATATAAAAAATGATACGTTAATGTTAGCTCAGAGGGTTGGAGCTGGCAACACGGTATCACAACCTCATACTTAAGCTCACATTTTAACACAAGGTTAGGTTAGGTTAGGTTAGGTTAGGTTAGGTTAGGTTAGGTTAGGTTAGGTTAGGTTAGGTTAGGTTAGGTTAGGTTAGGTTAGGTTAGGTTAGGTTAGGTTAGGTTAGGTTAGGTTAGGTTAGGTTAGGTTAGGTTAGGTTAGGTTAGGTTAGGTTAGGTTAGGTTAGGTTAGGTTAGGTTAGGTTAGGTTAGGTTAGGTAAGGTTAGGTTAGGTTAGGTTAGGTTAGGTTAGGTTAGGTTAGGTTAGGTTAGGTTAGGTTAGGTTAGGTTAGGTTAGGTTAGGTTAGGTTAGGTTAGGTTAGGTTAGATTAGGTAAGGTTAGGTTAGGTTAGGTTAGGTTAGGTTAGGTAAGGTTAGGTTAGGTTAGGTTAGGTTAGGTTAGGTTAGGTTTTTTTTTTTTTTTTTTTTTTTTTTTTTTTTTTCCTTACTTACTTTTAACCACGATTCTTACCACTTTTCCAAAATTTCAGCCCATTTGGTACCACAGAGCCAGAGAAAACTGCTTCCAAAGTTCGAACCCATGTCTGAAATGAGCGTCCATAAAAGTCATGATTTTTCTAATAATCAAAGTTATTGGAGATTTTAAGACTGAATTCGATTTGTACCACGATCCTCACCACTTTTCAAAAATTTCAGCCCATTTGGTACCATAGAGCCTTTTGCAGCTGTTGCCCATACCGTCGCGGCGTAAGTTATTATTGGTTCGACTACTCCTATGTAGATTGTCCTTAATATCTCAGAACTTAGTCCCCAAGTAGGTTTTGCCATAAATGCAAGTTTCTTGGTTATATTGACAGCTTTTTGGCATACCATGTCCACATGCTTGCTCCAATTTAACTTGTCGTCTATGACTATCCCTAAAATTTTGCAATCCCGAGAAAGTGGAACAATTTTACCATTCATCACAATGTTTGGTGGGAGTGTTTTCCTCTTACTGATGAATAGTGCTTTTGTTTTTTCCTCCGAGAATTGCAGTTTTACTTTTTCCCCCCAGTCTGTTATTAAGGAGAGAGTATCTTTAATTATTTTCTGTAGTTCTGCCGTATCTTTATGAATTATTATAACTAAGAGGTCGTCAGCAAATGCCTGTATGCGAACGTTAGAGTCAAATTTGAGATTTAGCAGTTCGTCCAGAACTATGTTCCATAGAATCGGTCCACAGGCAGATCCTTGTATACAGCCCTTGTTCGAGTGTTTTTGTGCCCACGCGCCTGCGTAAATTGTTTCTACCATTCTGTCCGACAGGTAGTCTTTAAAAACTTTGTATATGTTTAGTGGACAGTCTTTTTTGGCTAATTGCATTTTAAGGTGGGGCCACCACGCGTTGTCGAATGCCCCCTTTATGTCCAGTGATATTAGGCATGCATGAAGTCCTTCTTTATTCGCTTTCTTGATGTGGTTGACGGCATCAAGCATTGCGTCTTCTGTGCTTTTTTGTTGCGTGAACCCGTATTGGTTTGAATTAAGTTTCCCCTTCGTGCTGAAGTGCCAGGTTACTCTCTTGATGAGTAATTTCTCTAGTACCTTGCCAAATACCGGGAGAAGACCTATAGGTCTGTATGAAGAGATGTTACCGAAGTCTTCTTTTCCCGGCTTTGGAATTACCTTGATTCTAGCGACCTTCCAAAGGATTGGGAAGCAGCCAATTCGGAGGCACGCGTTGTATAATGCCGTAAAAATTTCTGGAACACTTTCGAACGCCTTTTGGCATATATCGGCTGTAAAGTGATCTCTTCCTGGGGACTTCTTTATATCTATGGATACAAGTATTTTCCTTATTTCGGATCTTGTAAATGGGGGGTCAATTTCGCTAAGGCGGTCTTCTTCCTCATTATTCCGAATACGTATTTGTTCCGCTGTTTCCCTGACTGGAGAGTCATTAGGGAAGAAATGATCTAAAAGTGTGGACGCCGTCTCTTGGGCTGACGTTGTGGACACTGAATTGACTTGAAGCGTTTCCGGTGGTGACTTTTGTGTTGCCTTAAGTACTCTTAGTACCGTGGACCAGACTGTATCTTTTCCTTGATTGCTGCAAAATTCTTTCCAGTTTTGTATTTTTGCTGTAGCAATTTCCTCCTTGTATTGTTCTTTTAGCTCGAGGTAGGCTGGTAGTGTGACCGCATCTCTTCTTGCTGGTCCTGAGTTCATTAGCTTCCTCTTTGCGGTGAGAAGGTCTTTTTTCCGCTTTTCCAATTTATCATTCCACCAGGGGCAGATTTTTTGTCTAGATTTTTTCAGTGGAGGGATTGCCATTCTGCATGCATCCGACATGGCATCCATGAGGTCTGAGACTTGTCTGTTGAGGGAACCAGGTTGATTGTTCGCTTCAATTGCCTGAACTGTTATTCCCTTGCCTTCAACATTGGATTTTAGAGACTTGTCGAATTCCATCCAATCTGCCTTATTGGTCTTATATAGGAATGTTGATTTTGGAATTTCTTCTGTAGATGATTTATTGAATTGCGCGTTGAAAGTTATTCCATTATGGTCCGACATGGCAGCGATTCTTTTGTCTACTTTCCAGTTCTTTATGTGTCCAATTACGCTGTCGGAACACAAGGTTACGTCGATCACGCTGCTCAGTAGCATGTTTTGTCGAACGGTTTCAAATGTCGGTGTTGTTCCTTCGTTGACGATATGTTTCTGGGCAATAAAGTCGCTCAGTTTGTCGCCTCTTTTGTCTGTCTTTTTGCTGCCCCACCATATACTTTTTGCATTGACATCCGCTCCAATGATTATTTTCTTGTTGTGAGTGTCTATTATCCTGTTCGATTTTTCTAGGCTGAAGTCGATATCTTCATTTGGGGGACAGTATATTGATCCTATGATTAGTGGGGTTCCCTGAATTTGCGCTTCAATAAATATATTACAGTTGTTGCTGAATTTGTGGAGTAGGATACAGGTGTCAGCGATACTTTTATTTAATACTATTATTGCAGCCTTTACTGGGCAGTCCACACTTGTTTTTTGAAAGATGAGTCCGTTGAAGGATGATTTATTAATTTTTCCTGTATCTCCTGTATACGGCTCCTGTATGATCACGATATCTATTTTTCTGTTAATGGCGTTTTGCAAGAAGTTGACGGTGGCAGCTTCACATCTCTGTAGGTTTGCCTGCGCAAACTTTATTGCATGTTAGTTTGGATCTTTTTACATTGACTTGCACATTTGATCTCGTTGGGTAGTTGATTATATTTTGTGTGAGCTATGTATTCTAGGGATCTTAGTCCATATTTTGTTGATTTGATTTTTGGTATATGAAGTTTGTTGTGATTTCTTGTATTGTGTTGGTGTGCGTCGTAATTGTAATAGAGTGTTAAAAACGAGGAGGTGGTGAAGCAATATATGTGAAGAAAAGGACCATAAGCCTGACAATCTCAGCCCAGGTGAAAAACAGTTCTAGTAATTACCCACAAATTGACGCATTATTCATTGACATGCATAAAGACCATCTCAAAAATATCCTAGCTGGTGTCTATTGCCCACCAAATGCATCGTATAAAAACCATCAAAAACTATTACACCAATTAAAAAGAATAGCTGACTCAGAATAGCTGAGCATTTGATTGACACCGGGCATTACTTTGGATTTGATCCTGAAACCCTGGGGAGACCGAAAACAAATAGAGCACGGCTGATTACGGAGGCCATTGAAATTCATAAAAAACCCGTAAACATTAATAGAGACGATGGAGCTAAGCTTAATAGTTCTTGGTATCCGGTAATTGACGGATACACCAGAGCTAAACGAAGAAAACCACTTTAAATATAAAAAAATGATACGTTAATGTTAGCTCAGAGGGTTGGAGCTGGCAACACGGTATCACAACCTCATACTTAAGCTCACATTTTAACACAAGGTTAGGTTAGGTTAGGTTAGGTTAGGTTAGGTTAGGTTTTTTTTTTTTTTTTTTTTCCTTTGGGTGTTCTCTGTTTTTTACCTTGTCTATTATTTATCAAGGTTTCTTTAAACTATTTGATTTTTTAATGAGCTATTGAGTTTAATTTTTTCATGTATGTTGTAATAGGTAAGTATGTCATTGTATGTTGGGATAGGTAAGGGTTCATGTTATTTTTTAGAGAGGTTAGTGGGACTATCTGACATGGGCTATCCATTACTCCAACATTTGTTTGACAGCATGAGGGAACCATGTAAAACCTCAGCCGGAGTAGTTTTGTGAATCTGAAAGAAAATTGTGGATGTTCTGTTAAGATTATAATTGCTTACCCTCTTAACAGAACCATTTGTAGGATAGGAAGTGTTCTTTAGCGCTCTTGGTTCGTGATTTCTTGCGTTAGCCATGTTTTAGATTGATCGGATAGCTATAGTGATCGTGCTTAATGTGATTTAAATTTATTTTTATGTCTTTTGATTATTATTTATTTTGTTCCTTAATTTTTGTCATGATGTTTTTTGCGAACTTAATGAAGATTTTTCGGAGAGGTATAATTTTTATGACATCAGAAATGTCAGTAAAGTTCATATCTCTTCTCTGGCATTCTTTGGTTATTTGCCATCTTTCCATCGTGAACATTGGGCAGTCTAGCAACAGATGTTTCACTGTTTGGTCCGATAGTTTGTCACACGGGCATGCGGGACTATCTTTCAGCTTGAATCTGTAAAGGTAGGATAGGTTTGCTCCGTGACCGGTAAGGATTTGTGTGAGTTCAAAAGTTGGAGTTGTCTTATTACCAAACTCTTTGGCTTCTGTTATACTCCTGAAAAATAGCCGTGTTCCTTTACCTGTATCAGAGTTATTATACCTTTGGTCCCATTCTTCGAGAATTGCCTCCTTTATTTTGAACTTTGCGTAGCTCAGTGGGAATTTTGAATAGAGTTTTTGTGTTTTGCTTTTTAATGCAGCGTCTTTTGCTAGCTCGTCTGCTCTTTCATTTCCATGGATTCCATTGTGTCCGCGTATCCATAAAAATTTACAGGTAGACCCTCTTTCTCTCAAGACTTGAGCCGAGCATTGTATATTGAAGACCATAGGGTTGGTAGGTGTCCCTGACTCTAGTGCGTGTGCAGCGCTTTGTGAGTCTGTTAAGACGTTAACTTTTTCCCAATGCTTTTGCTGTTTGTTGACCCACTCTAGTGCTTGCATTATTGCGAAAAGCTCTGCTTGAAATACTGAGCAGTAATCTGCCAGGGGCAGTTTCTTTGCTGTAATTTCTCCGCTAGCATTGAACACTGTGTAGGCCGCACCCACTTTTCCTCCAGTTTTACTTCCATCTGTGTATATATCTATTTCGTTCTCTTCAAAGGAGTTTCTCTCGTATGTCCCTGGAAAGATGACATGTTCTCCAATTTGTTTACTAGGGTGAGGTAGATGAGTAACCTTTACGATTCCCTGGTACTTTTTATCGTCAGGTAGTAGATGCAAAGTTCTGTTCCTTTTTGTCTCACCGATAAGTCTGAGTTCTTTGAGTTTTAGGTCCAAAGGTGTTAGTCCCCCAATTGCCTGCACAGAAGTAAGGGACACAGTGCGGTAGGCTTTACATATTCTAATGCCGATGGCCCTTTGGACTCTATCTAGTTTTTTGCGAATATTTTTTCGTTTTGCAGCTGTTGCCCATACCGTCGCGGCGTAAGTTATTATTGGTTCGACTACTCCTATGTAGATTGTCCTTAATATCTCAGAACTTAGTCCCCAAGTAGGTTTTGCCATAAATGCAAGTTTCTTGGTTATATTGACAGCTTTTTGGCATACCATGTCCACATGCTTGCTCCAATTTAACTTGTCGTCTATGACTATCCCTAAAATTTTGCAATCCCGAGAAAGTGGAACAATTTTACCATTCATCACAATGTTTGGTGGGAGTGTTTTCCTCTTACTGATGAATAGTGCTTTTGTTTTTTCCTCCGAGAATTGCAGTTTTACTTTTTCCCCCCAGTCTGTTATTAAGGAGAGAGTATCTTGAATTATTTTCTGTAGTTCTGCCGTATCTTTATGAATTATTATAACTAAGACGTCGTCAGCAAATGCCTGTATGCGTACGTTAGAGTCAAATTTGAGATTTAGCAGTTCGTCCAGAACTATGTTCCATAGAATCGGTCCACAGGCAGATCCTTGTATACAGCCCTTGTTCGAGTGTTTTTGTGCCCACGCGCCTGCGTAAATTGTTTCTACCATTCTGTCCGACAGGTAGTCTTTAAAAACTTTGTATATGTTTAGTGGACAGTCTTTTTTGGCTAATTGCATTTTAAGGTGGGGCCACCACGCGTTGTCGAATGCCCCCTTTATGTCCAGTGATATTAGGCATGCATGAAGTCCTTCTTTATTCGCTTTCTTGATGTGGTTGACGGCATCAAGCATTGCGTCTTCTGTGCTTTTTTGTTGCGTGAACCCGTATTGGTTTGAATTAAGTTTCCCCTTCGTGCTGAAGTGCCAGGTTACTCTCTTGATGAGTAATTTCTCTAGTACCTTGCCAAATACCGGGAGAAGACCTATAGGTCTGTATGAAGAGATGTTACCGTAGTCTTCTTTTCCCGGCTTTGGAATTACCAGCCAATTCGGAGGCACGCGTTGTATAATGCCGTAAAAATTTCTGGAACACTTTCGAACGCCTTTTGGCATATATCGGCTGTAAAGTGATCTCTTCCTGGGGACTTCTTTATATCTATGGATACAAGTATTTTCCTTATTTCGGATCTTGTAAAAGGGGGGCCAATTTCGCTAAGGCGGTCTTCTTCCTCATTATTCCGAATACGTATTTGTTCCGCTGTTTCCCTGACTGGAGAGTCATTAGGGAAGAAATGATCTAAAAGTGTGGACGCCGTCTCTTGGGCTGACGTTGTGGACACTGAATTGACTTGAAGCGTTTCCGGTGGTGACTTTTGTGTTGCCTTAAGTACTCTTAGTACCGTGGACCAGACTGTATCTTTTCCTTGATTGCTGCAAAATTCTTTCCAGTTTTGTATTTTCGCTGTAGCAATTTCCTCCTTGTATTGTTCTTTTAGCTCGAGGTAGGCTGGTAGTGTGACCGCATCTCTTCTTGCTGGTCCTGAGTTCATTAGCTTCCTCTTTGCGGCGAGAACGTCTTTTTTCAGCTTTTCCAATTTATCATTCCACCAGGGGCAGATTTTTTGTCTAGATTTTTTCAGTGGAGGGATTGCCATTCTGCATGTATCCGACATGGCATCCATGAGGTCTGAGACTTGTCTGTTGAGGGAACCAGGTTGATTGTTCGCTTCAATTGCCTGAACTGTTATTCCCTTGCCTTCAACATTGGATTTTAGAGACTTGTCGAATTCCATCCAATCTGCCTTATTGGTCTTATATAGGAATGTTGATTTTGGAATTTCTTCTGTAGATGATTTATTGAATTGCGCGTTGAAAGTTATTCCATTATGGTCCGACATGGCAGCGATTCTTTTGTCTACTTTCCAGTTCTTTATGTGTCCAATTACGCTGTCGGAACACAAGGTTACGTCGATCACGCTGCTCAGTAGCATGTTTTGTCGAACGGTTTCAAATGTCGGTGTTGTTCCTTCGTTGACGATATGTAGGTGTTTCTGGGCAATAAAGTCGCTCAGTTTGTCGCCTCTTTTGTCTGTTTTTTTGCTGCCCCACCATATACTTTTTGCATTGACATCCGCTCCAATGATTATTTTCTTGTTGTGAGTGTCTATTATCCTGTTTGATTTTTCTAGGCTGAAGTCGATATCTTCATTTGGGGGACAGTATATTGATCCTATGATTAGTGGGGTTCCCTGAATTTGCGCTTCAATAAATATATTACAGTTGTTGCTGAATTTGTGGAGTAGGATACAGGTGTCAGCGATACTTTTATTTAATACTATTATTGCAGCCTTTACTGGGCAGTCCACACTTGTTTTTTGAAAGATGAGTCCGTTGAAGGATGATTTATTAATTTTTCCTGTATTTCCTGTATACGGCTCCTGTATGATCACGATATCTATTTTTCTGTTAATGGCGTTTTGCAAGAAGTTGACGGTGGCAGCTTCACATCTCTGTAGGTTTGCCTGCGCAAACTTTATTGCATGTTAGTTTGGATCTTTTTACATTGACTTGCACATTTGATCTCGTTGGGTAGTTGATTATATTTTGTGTGAGCTATGTATTCTAGGGATCTTAGTCCATATTTTGTTGATTTGATTTTTGGTATATGAAGTTTGTTGTGATTTCTTGTATTGTGTTGGTGTGCGTCGTAATTGTAATAGAGTGTAAAAAACGAGGAGGGGGTGAAGCAATATATGTGAAGAAAAGGACCATAGGCCTGACAATCTCAGCCCAGGTGAAAAACAGTTCTAGTAATTACCCACAAATTGACGCATTATTCATTGACATGCATAAAGACCATCTCAAAAATATCCTAGCTGGTGTCTATTGCCCACCAAATGCATCGTATAAAAACCATCAAAAACTATTACACCAATTAAAAAGAATAGCTGACTCAGAATAGCTGAGCATTTGATTGACACCGGGCATTACTTTGGATTTGTTCCTGAAATCCTGGGGAGACCGAAAACTAATAGAGCACGGCTGATTACGGAGGCCATTGAAATTCATAAAAATCCCGTAAACATTAATAGAGACGATGGAGCTAAGCTTAATAGTTCTTGGTATCCGGTAATTGACGGATACACCAGAGCTAAACGAAGAAAACCACTTTAAATATAAAAAAATGATACGTTAATGTTAGCTCAGAGGGTTGGAGCTGGCAACACGGTATCACAACCTCATACTTAAGCTCACATTTTAACACAAGGTTAGGTTAGGTTAGGTTAGGTTAGGTTAGGTTAGGTTAGGTTAGGTTAGGTTAGGTTAGGTTAGGTTAGGTTAGGTTAGGTTAGGTTAGGTTAGGTTAGGTTAGGTTAGGTTAGGTTAGGTTAGGTTAGGTTAGGTTAGGTTAGGTTAGGTTAGGTTAGGTTAGGTTAGGTTAGGTTAGGTTAGGTTAGGTTAGGTTAGGTTAGGTTAGGTTAGGTTAGGTTAGGTTAGGTTAGGTTAGGTTAGGTTAGGTTAGGTTAGGTTAGGTTAGGTTAGGTTAGGTTAGGTTAGGTTAGGTTAGGTTAGGTTAGGTTAGGTTAGGTTAGGTTAGGTTAGGTTAGGTAAGGTTAGGTTAGGTTAGGTTAGGTTAGGTTAGGTTAGGTTAGGTTAGGTTAGGTTAGGTTAGGTTAGGTTAGGTTAGGTTAGGTTAGATTAGGTAAGGTTAGGTTAGGTTAGGTTAGGTTAGGTTAGGTAAGGTTAGGTTAGGTTAGGTTAGGTTAGGTTAGGTTAGGTTTTTTTTTTTTTTTTTTTTTTTTTTTTTTTTTTCCTTACTTACTTTTAACCACGATTCTTACCACTTTTCCAAAATTTCAGCCCATTTGGTACCACAGAGCCAGAGAAAACTGCTTCCAAAGTTCGAACCCATGTCTGAAATGAGCGTCCATAAAAGTCATGATTTTTCTAATAATCAAAGTTATTGGAGATTTTAAGACTGAATTCGATTTGTACCACGATCCTCACCACTTTTCAAAAATTTCAGCCCATTTGGTACCATAGAGCCTTTTGCAGCTGTTGCCCATACCGTCGCGGCGTAAGTTATTATTGGTTCGACTACTCCTATGTAGATTGTCCTTAATATCTCAGAACTTAGTCCCCAAGTAGGTTTTGCCATAAATGCAAGTTTCTTGGTTATATTGACAGCTTTTTGGCATACCATGTCCACATGCTTGCTCCAATTTAACTTGTCGTCTATGACTATCCCTAAAATTTTGCAATCCCGAGAAAGTGGAACAATTTTACCATTCATCACAATGTTTGGTGGGAGTGTTTTCCTCTTACTGATGAATAGTGCTTTTGTTTTTTCCTCCGAGAATTGCAGTTTTACTTTTTCCCCCCAGTCTGTTATTAAGGAGAGAGTATCTTTAATTATTTTCTGTAGTTCTGCCGTATCTTTATGAATTATTATAACTAAGAGGTCGTCAGCAAATGCCTGTATGCGAACGTTAGAGTCAAATTTGAGATTTAGCAGTTCGTCCAGAACTATGTTCCATAGAATCGGTCCACAGGCAGATCCTTGTATACAGCCCTTGTTCGAGTGTTTTTGTGCCCACGCGCCTGCGTAAATTGTTTCTACCATTCTGTCCGACAGGTAGTCTTTAAAAACTTTGTATATGTTTAGTGGACAGTCTTTTTTGGCTAATTGCATTTTAAGGTGGGGCCACCACGCGTTGTCGAATGCCCCCTTTATGTCCAGTGATATTAGGCATGCATGAAGTCCTTCTTTATTCGCTTTCTTGATGTGGTTGACGGCATCAAGCATTGCGTCTTCTGTGCTTTTTTGTTGCGTGAACCCGTATTGGTTTGAATTAAGTTTCCCCTTCGTGCTGAAGTGCCAGGTTACTCTCTTGATGAGTAATTTCTCTAGTACCTTGCCAAATACCGGGAGAAGACCTATAGGTCTGTATGAAGAGATGTTACCGTAGTCTTCTTTTCCCGGCTTTGGAATTACCTTGATTCTAGCGACCTTCCAAAGGATTGGGAAGCAGCCAATTCGGAGGCACGCGTTGTATAATGCCGTAAAAATTTCTGGAACACTTTCGAACGCCTTTTGGCATATATCGGCTGTAAAGTGATCTCTTCCTGGGGACTTCTTTATATCTATGGATACAAGTATTTTCCTTATTTCGGATCTTGTAAATGGGGGGTCAATTTCGCTAAGGCGGTCTTCTTCCTCATTATTCCGAATACGTATTTGTTCCGCTGTTTCCCTGACTGGAGAGTCATTAGGGAAGAAATGATCTAAAAGTGTGGACGCCGTCTCTTGGGCTGACGTTGTGGACACTGAATTGACTTGAAGCGTTTCCGGTGGTGACTTTTGTGTTGCCTTAAGTACTCTTAGTACCGTGGACCAGACTGTATCTTTTCCTTGATTGCTGCAAAATTCTTTCCAGTTTTGTATTTTTGCTGTAGCAATTTCCTCCTTGTATTGTTCTTTTAGCTCGAGGTAGGCTGGTAGTGTGACCGCATCTCTTCTTGCTGGTCCTGAGTTCATTAGCTTCCTCTTTGCGGCGAGAAGGTCTTTTTTCCGCTTTTCCAATTTATCATTCCACCAGGGGCAGATTTTTTGTCTAGATTTTTTCAGTGGAGGGATTGCCATTCTGCATGCATCCGACATGGCATCCATGAGGTCTGAGACTTGTCTGTTGAGGGAACCAGGTTGATTGTTCGCTTCAATTGCCTGAACTGTTATTCCCTTGCCTTCAACATTGGATTTTAGAGACTTGTCGAATTCCATCCAATCTGCTTTATTGGTCTTATATAGGAATGTTGATTTTGGAATTTCTTCTGTAGATGATTAATTGAATTGCGCGTTGAAAGTTATTCCATTATGGTCCGACATGGCAGCGATTCTTTTGTCTACTTTCCAGTTCTATATGTGTCCAATTACGCTGTCGGAACACAAGGTTACGTCGATCACGCTGCTCAGTAGCATGTTTTGTCGAACGGTTTCAAATGTCGGTGTTGTTCCTTCGTTGACGATATGTAGGTGTTTCTGGGCAATAAAGTCGCTCAGTTTGTCGCCTCTTTTGTCTGTCTTTTTGCTGCCCCACCATATACTTTTTGCATTGACATCCGCTCCAATGATTATTTTCTTGTTGTGAGTGTCTATTATCCTGTTCGATTTTTCTAGGCTGAAGTCGATATCTTCATTTGGGGGACAGTATATTGATCCTATGATTAGTGGGGTTCCCTGAATTTGCGCTTCAATAAATATATTACAGTTGTTGCTGAATTTGTGGAGTAGGATACAGGTGTCAGCGATACTTTTATTTAATACTATTATTGCAGCCTTTACTGGGCAGTCCACACTTGTTTTTTGAAAGATGAGTCCGTTGAAGGATGATTTATTAATTTTTCCTGTATTTCCTGTATACGGCTCCTGTATGATCACGATATCTATTTTTCTGTTAATGGCGTTTTGCAAGAAGTTGACGGTGGCAGCTTCACATCTCTGTAGGTTTGCCTGCGCAAACTTTATTGCATGTTAGTTTGGATCTTTTTACATTGACTTGCACATTTGATCTCGTTGGGTAGTTGATTATATTTTGTGTGAGCTATGTATTCTAGGGATCTTAGTCCATATTTTGTTGATTTGATTTTTGGTATATGAAAATTGTTGTGATTTCTTGTATTGTGTTGGTGTGCGTCGTAATTGTAATAGAGTGTAAAAAACGAGGAGGTGGTGAAGCAATATATGTGAAGAAAAGGACCATAGGCCTGACAATCTCAGCCCAGGTGAAAAACAGTTCTAGTAATTACCCACAAATTGACGCATTATTCATTGACATGCATAAAGACCATCTCAAAAATATCCTAGCTGGTGTCTATTGCCCACCAAATGCATCGTATAAAAACCATCAAAAACTATTACACCAATTAAAAAGAATAGCTGACTCAGAATAGCTGAGCATTTGATTGACACCGGGCATTATTTTGGATTTGTTCCTGAAATCCTGGGGAGACCGAAAACTAAAAGAGCACGGCTGATTACGGAGGCCATTGAAATTCATAAAAATCCCGTAAACATTAATAGAGACGATGGAGCTAAGCTTAATAGTTCTTGGTATCCGGTAATTGACGGATACACCAGAGCTAAACGAAGAAAACCACTTTAAATATAAAAAAATGATACGTTAATGTTAGCTCAGAGGGTTGGAGCTGGCAACACGGTATCACAATCTCATACTTAAGCTCACATTTTAACACAAGGTTAGGTTAGGTTAGGTTAGGTTAGGTTAGGTTAGGTTAGGTTAGGTTAGGTTAGGTTAGGTTAGGTTAGGTTAGGTTAGGTTAGGTTAGGTTAGGTTAGGTTAGGTTAGGTTAGGTTAGGTTAGGTTAGGTTAGGTTAGGTTAGGTTAGGTTAGGTTAGGTTAGGTTAGGTTAGGTTAGGTTAGGTTAGGTTAGGTTAGGTTAGGTTAGGTTAGGTTAGGTTAGGTTAGGTTAGGTGAGGTTAGGTTAGGTTAGGTTAGGTTAGGTTAGGTTAGGTTAGGTTAGGTTAGGTTAGGTTAGGTTAGGTTAGGTTAGGTTAGGTTAGGTTAGGTTAGGTTAGGTTAGGTTAGGTTAGGTTAGGTTAGGTTAGGTTAGGTTAGGTTAGGTTAGGTTAGGTTAGGTTAGGTTAGGTTAGGTTAGGTTAGGTGAGGTTAGGTTAGGTTAGGTTAGGTTAGGTTAGGTTAGGTTAGGTTTGGTTAGGTTAGGTTTTTTTTTTTTTTTTTTTTTTTTTTTTTTTTTTTTTTTTTTTTTTTTTTTTTTAACCACGATTTACTTTTAACCACGATTCTTACCACTTTTCCAAAATTTCAGCCCATTTGGTACCACAGAGCCAGAGAAAACTGCTTCCAAAGTTCGAACCCATGTCTGAAATGAGCGTCCATAAAAGTCATGATTTTTCTAATAATCAAAGTTATTGGAGATTTTAAGACTGAATTCGATTTGTACCACGATCCTCACCACTTTTTAAAAATTTCAGCCCATTTGGTACCATAGAGCCTTTTGCAGCTGTTGCCCATACCGTCGCGGCGTAAGTTATTATTGGTTCGACTACTCCTATGTAGATTGTCCTTAATATCTCAGAACTTAGTCCCCAAGTAGGTTTTGCCATAAATGCAAGTTTCTTGGTTATATTGACAGCTTTTTGGCATACCATGTCCACATGCTTGCTCCAATTTAACTTGTCGTCTATGACAATCCCTAAAATTTTGCAATCCCGAGAAAGTGGAACAATTTTACCATTCATCACAATGTTTGGTGGGAGTGTTTTCCTCTTACTGATGAATAGTGCTTTTGTTTTTTCCTCCGAGAATTGCAGTTTTACTTTTTCCCCCCAGTCTGTTATTAAGGAGAGAGTATCTTTAATTATTTTCTGTAGTTCTGCCGTATCTTTATGAATTATTATAACTAAGACGTCGTCAGCAAATGCCTGTATGCGAACGTTAGAGTCAAATTTGAGATTTAGCAGTTCATCCAGAACTATGTTCCATAGAATCGGTCCACAGGCAGATCCTTGTAAACAGCCCTTGTTCGAGTGTTTTTGTGCCCACGCGCCTGCGTAAATTGTTTCTACCATTCTGTCCGACAGGTAGTCTTTAAAAACTTTGTATATGTTTAGTGGACAGTCTTTTTTGGCTAATTGCATTTTAAGGTGGGGCCACCACGCGTTGTCGAATGCCCCCTTTATGTCCAGTGATATTAGGCATGGATGAAGTCCTTCTTTATTCGCTTTCTTGATGTGGTTGACGGCATCAAGCATTGCGTCTTCTGTGCTTTTTTGTTGCGTGAACCCGTATTGGTTTGAATTAAGTTTCCCCTTCGTGCTGAAGTGCCAGGTTACTCTTTTGATGAGTAATTTCTCTAGTACCTTGCCAAATACCGGGAGAAGACCTATAGGTCTGTATGAAGAGATGTTACCGTAGTCTTCTTTTCCCGGCTTTGGAATTACCTTGATTCTAGCGACCTTCCAAAGGATTGGGAAGCAGCCAATTCGGAGGCACGCGTTGTATAATGCCGTAAAAATTTCTGGAACACTTTCGAACGCCTTTTGGCATATATCGGCTGTAAAGTGATCTCTTCCTGGGGACTTCTTTATATCTATGGATACAAGTATTTTCCTTATTTCGGATCTTGTAAATGGGGGGTCAATTTCGCTAAGGCGGTCTTCTTCCTCATTATTCCGAATACGTATTTGTTCCGCTGTTTCCCTGACTGGAGAGTCATTAGGGAAGAAATGATCTAAAAGTGTGGACGCCGTCTCTTGGGCTGACGTTGTGGACACTGAATTGACTTGAAGCGTTTCCGGTGGTGACTTTTGTGTTGCCTTAAGTACTCTTAGTACCGTGGACCAGACTGTATCTTTTCCTTGATTGCTGCAAAATTCTTTCCAGTTTTGTATTTTTGCTGTAGCAATTTCCTCCTTGTATTGTTCTTTTAGCTCGAGGTAGGCTGGTAGTGTGACCGCATCTCTTCTTGCTGGTCCTGAGTTCATTAGCTTCCTCTTTGCGGCGAGAAGGTCTTTTTTCCGCTTTTCCAATTTATCATTCCACCAGGGGCAGATTTTTTGTCTAGATTTTTTCAGTGGAGGGATTGCCATTCTGCATGCATCCGACATGGCATCCATGAGGTCTGAGACTTGTCTGTTGAGGGAACCAGGTTGATTGTTCGCTTCAATTGCCTGAACTGTTATTCCCTTGCCTTCAACATTGGATTTTAGAGACTTGTCGAATTCCATCCAATCTGCTTTATTGGTCTTATATAGGAATGTTGATTTTGGAATTTCTTCTGTAGATGATTAATTGAATTGCGCGTTGAAAGTTATTCCATTATGGTCCGACATGGCAGCGATTCTTTTGTCTACTTTCCAGTTCTTTATGTGTCCAATTACGCTGTCGGAACACAAGGTTACGTCGATCACGCTGCTCAGTAGCATGTTTTGTCGAACGGTTTCAAATGTCGGTGTTGTTCCTTCGTTGACGATATGTAGGTGTTTCTGGGCAATAAAGTCGCTCAGTTTGTCGCCTCTTTTGTCTGTCTTTTTGCTGCCCCACCATATACTTTTTGCATTGACATCCGCTCCAATGATTATTTTCTTGTTGTGAGTGTCTATTATCCTGTTCGATTTTTCTAGGCTGAAGTCGATATCTTCATTTGGGGGACAGTATATTGATCCTATGATTAGTGGGGTTCCCTGAATCTGCGCTTCAATAAATATATTACAGTTGTTGCTGAATTTGTGGAGTAGGATACAGGTGTCAGCGATACTTTTATTTAATACTATTATTGCAGCCTTTACTGGGCAGTCCACACTTGTTTTTTGAAAGATGAGTCCGTTGAAGGATGATTTATTAATTTTTCCTGTATTTCCTGTATACGGCTCCTGTATGATCACGATATCTATTTTTCTGTTAATGGCGTTTTGCAAGAAGTTGACGGTGGCAGCTTCACATCTCTGTAGGTTTGCCTGCGCAAACTTTATTGCATGTTAGTTTGGATCTTTAAACATTGACTTGCACATCTGATCTCGTTGGGTAGTTGATTATATTTTGTGTGAGCTATGTATTCTAGGGATCTTAGTCCATATTTTGTTGATTTGATTTTTGGTATATGAAAATTGTTGTGATTTCTTGTATTGTGTTGGTGTGCGTCGTAATTGTTATAGAGTGTAAAAAACGAGGAGGTGGTGAAGCAATATATGTGAAGAAAAGGACCATAGGCCTGACAATCTCAGCCCAGGTGAAAAACAGTTCTAGTAATTACCCACAAATTGACGCATTATTCATTGACATGCATAAAGACCATCTCAAAAATATCCTAGCTGGTGTCTATTGCCCACCAAATGCATCGTATAAAAACCATCAAAAACTATTACACCAATTAAAAAGAATAGCTGACTCAGAATAGCTGAGCATTTGATTGACACCGGGCATTTCTTTGGATTTGTTCCTGAAATCCTGGGGAGACCGAAAACTAATAGAGCACGGCTGATTACGGAGGCCATTGAAATTCATAAAAATCCCGTAAACATTAATAGAGACGATGGAGCTAAGCTTAATAGTTCTTGGTATCCGGTAATTGACGGATACACCAGAGCTAAACGAAGAAAACCACTTTAAATATAAAAAAATGATACGTTAATGTTAGCTCAGAGGGTTGGAGCTGGCAACACGGTATCACAACCTCATACTTAAGCTCACATTTTAACACAAGGTTAGGTTAGGTTAGGTTAGGTTAGGTTAGGTTAGGTTAGGTTAGGTTAGGTTAGGTTAGGTTAGGTTAGGTTAGGTTAGGTTAGGTTAGGTTAGGTTAGGTTAGGTTAGGTTAGGTTAGGTTAGGTTAGGTTAGGTTAGGTTAGGTTAGGTTAGGTTAGGTTAGGTTAGGTTAGGTTAGGTTAGGTTAGGTTAGGTTAGGTTAGGTTAGGTTAGGTTAGGTTAGGTTAGGTTAGGTTAGGTTAGGTTAGGTTAGGTTAGGTAAGGTTAGGTTAGGTTAGGTAAGGTTAGGTTAGGTTAGGTTAGGTTTGGTTAGGTTAGGTTTTTTTTTTTTTTTTTTTTTTTTTTTTTTTTTTTCCTTTCTTACTTTTAACCACGATTCTTACCACTTTTCCAAAATTTCAGCCCATTTGGTACCACAGAGCCAGAGAAAACTGCTTCCAAAGTTCGAACCCATGTCTGAAATGAGCGTCCATAAAAGTCATGATTTTTCTAATAATCAAAGTTATTGGAGATTTTAAGACTGAATTCGATTTGTACCACGATCCTCACCACTTTTCAAAAATTTCAGCCTATTTGGTACCATAGAGCCTTTTGCAGCTGTTGCCCATACCGTCGCGGCGTAAGTTATTATTGGTTCGACTACTCCTATGTAGATTGTCCTTAATATCTCAGAACTTAGTCCCCAAGTAGGTTTTGCCATAAATGCAAGTTTCTTGGTTATATTGACAGCTTTTTGGCATACCATGTCCACATGCTTGCTCCAATTTAACTTGTCGTCTATGACTATCCCTAAAATTTTGCAATCCCGAGAAAGTGGAACAATTTTACCATTCATCACAATGTTTGGTGGGAGTGTTTTCCTCTTACTGATGAATAGTGCTTTTGTTTTTTCCTCCGAGAATTGCAGTTTTTTTTTTTCCCCCCAGTCTGTTATTAAGGAGAGAGTATCTTTAATTATTTTCTGTAGTTCTGCCGTATCTTTATGAATTATTATAACTAAGACGTCGTCAGCAAATGCCTGTATGCGAACGTTAGAGTCAAATTTGAGATTTAGCAGTTCGTCCAGAACTATGTTCCATAGAATCGGTCCACAGGCAGATCCTTGTAAACAGCCCTTGTTCGAGTGTTTTTGTGCCCACGCGCCTGCGTAAATTGTTTCTACCATTCTGTCCGACAGGTAGTCTTTAAAAACTTTGTATATGTTTAGTGGACAGTCTTTTTTGGCTAATTGCATTTTAAGGTGGGGCCACCACGCGTTGTCGAATGCCCCCTTTATGTCCAGTGATATTAGGCATGCATGAAGTCCTTCTTTATTCGCTTTCTTGATGTGGTTGACGGCATCAAGCATTGCGTCTTCTGTGCTTTTTTGTTGCGTGAACCCGTATTGGTTTGAATTAAGTTTCCCCTTCGTGCTGAAGTGCCAGGTTACTCTCTTGACGAGTAATTTCTCTAGTACCTTGCCAAATACCGGGAGAAGACCTATATTTCTGTATGAAGAGATGTTACCGTAGTCTTCTTTTCCCGGCTTTGGAATTACCTTGATTCTAGCGACCTTCCAAAGGATTGGGAAGCAGCCAATTCGGAGGCACGCGTTGTATAATGCCGTAAAAATTTCTGGAACACTTTCGAACGCCTTTTGGCATATATCGGCTGTAAAGTGATCTCTTCCTGGGGACTTCTTTATATCTATGGATACAAGTATTTTCCTTATTTCGGATCTTGTAAATGGGGGGTCAATTTCGCTAAGGCGGTCTTCTTCCTCATTATTCCGAAAACGTATTTGTTCCGCTGTTTCCCTGACTGGAGAGTCATTAGGGAAGAAATGATCTAAAAGTGTGGACGCCGTCTCTTGGGCTGACGTTGTGGACACTGAATTGACTTGAAGCGTTTCCGGTGGTGACTTTTGTGTTGCCTTAAGTACTCTTAGTACCGTGGACCAGACTGTATCTTTTCCTTGATTGCTGCAAAATTCTTTCCAGTTTTGTATTTTTGTCGTAGCAATTTCCTCCTTGTATTGTTCTTTTAGCTCGAGGTAGGCTGGTAGTGTGACCGCATCTCTTCTTGCTGGTCCTGAGTTCATTAGCTTCCTCTTTGCGGCGAGAAGGTCTTTTTTCCGCTTTTCCAATTTATCATTCCACCAGGGGCAGATTTTTTTTGTCTAGATTTTTTCAGTGGAGGGATTGCCATTCTGCATGCATCCGACATGGCATCCATGAGGTCTGAGACTTGTCTGTTGAGGGAACCAGGTTGATTGTTCGCTTCAATTGCCTGAACTGTTATTCCCTTGCCTTCAACATTGGATTTTAGAGACTTGTCGAATTCCATCCAATCTGCCTTATTGGTCTTATATAGGAATGTTGATTTTGGAATTTCTTCTGTAGATGATTTATTGAATTGCGCGTTGAAAGTTATTCCATTATGGTCCGACATGGCAGCGATTCTTTTGTCTACTTTCCAGTTCTTTATGTGTCCAATTACGCTGTCGGAACACAAGGTTACGTCGATCACGCTGCTCAGTAGCATGTTTTGTCGAACGGTTTCAAATGTCGGTGTTGTTCCTTCGTTGACGATATGTAGGTGTTTCTGGGCAATAAAGTCGCTCAGTTTGTCGCCTCTTTTGTCTGTCTTTTTGCTGCCCCACCATATACTTTTTGCATTGACATCCGCTCCAATGATTATTTATTTGTTGTGAGTGTCTATTATCCTGTTCGATTTTTCTAGGCTGAAGTCGATATCTTCATTTGGGGGACAGTATATTGATCCTATGATTAGTGGGGTTCCCTGAATTTGCGCTTCAATAAATATATTACAGTTGTTGCTGAATTTGTGGAGTAGGATACAGGTGTCAGCGATACTTTTATTTAATACTATTATTGCAGCCTTTACTGGGCAGTCCACACTTGTTTTTTGAAAGATGAGTCCGTTGAAGGATGATTTATTAATTTTTCCTGTATTTCCTGTATACGGCTCCTGTATGATCACGATATCTATTTTTCTGTTAATGGCGTTTTGCAAGAAGTTGACGGTGGCAGCTTCACATCTCTGTAGGTTTGCCTGCGCAAACTTTATTGCATGTTAGTTTGGATCTTTTTACATTGACTTGCACATCTGATCTCGTTGGGTAGTTGATTATATTTTGTGTGAGCTATGTATTCTAGGGATCTTAGTCCATATTTTGTTGATTTGATTTTTGGTATATGAAGTTTGTTGTGATTTCTTGTATTGTGTTGGTGTGCGTCGTAATTGTAATAGAGTGTAAAAAACGAGGAGGTGGTGAAGCAATATATGTGAAGAAAAGGACCATAGGCCTGACAATCTCAGCCCAGGTGAAAAACAGTTCTAGTAATTACCCACAAATTGACGCATTATTCATTGACATGCATAAAGACCATCTCAAAAATATCCTAGCTGGTGTCTATTGCCCACCAAATGCATCGTATAAAAACCATCAAAAACTATTACACCAATTAAAAAGAATAGCTGACTCAGAATAGCTGAGCATTTGATTGACACCGGGCATTTCTTTGGATTTGTTTCTGAAATCCTGGGGAGACCGAAAACTAATAGAGCACGGCTGATTACGGAGGCCATTGAAATTCATAAAAATCCCGTAAACATTAATAGAGACGATGGAGCTAAGCTGAATAGTTCTTGGTATCCGGTAATTGACGGATACACCAGAGCTAAACGAAGAAAACCACTTTAAATATAAAAAAATGATACGTTAATGTTAGCTCAGAGGGTTGGAGCTGGCAACACGGTATCACAACCTCATACTTAAGCTCACATTTTAACACAAGGTTAGGTTAGGTTAGGTTAGGTTAGGTTAGGTTAGGTTAGGTTAGGTTAGGTTAGGTTAGGTTAGGTTAGGTTAGGTTAGGTTAGGTTAGGTTAGGTTAGGTTAGGTTAGGTTAGGTTAGGTTAGGTTAGGTTAGGTTAGGTTAGGTTAGGTTAGGTTAGGTTAGGTTAGGTTAGGTTAGGTTAGGTTAGGTTAGGTTAGGTTAGGTTAGGTTAGGTTAGGTTAGGTTAGGTTAGGTTAGGTTAGGTTAGGTTAGGTTAGGTTAGGTTAGGTTAGGTTAGGTTAGGTTAGGTTAGGTTAGGTTTTTTTTTTTTTTTTTTTTTTTTTTTCCTTACTTACTTTTAACCACGATTCTTACCACTTTTCCAAAATTTCAGCCCATTTGGTACCACAGAGCCAGAGAAAACTGCTTCCAAAGTTCGAACCCATGTCTGAAATGAGCGTCCATAAAAGTCATGATTTTTCTAATAATCAAAGTTATTGGAGATTTTAAGACTGAATTCGATTTGTACCACGATCCTCACCACTTTTCAAAAATTTCAGCCCATTTGGTACCATAGAGCCTTTTGCAGCTGTTGCCCATACCGTCGCGGCGTAAGTTATTATTGGTTCGACTACTCCTATGTAGATTGTCCTTAATATCTCAGAACTTAGTCCCCAAGTAGGTGTTGCCATAAATGCAAGTTTCTTGGTTATATTGACAGCTTTTTGGCATACCATGTCCACATGCTTGCTCCAATTTAACTTGTCGTCTATGACTATCCCTAAAATTTTGCAATCCCGAGAAAGTGGAACAATTTTACCATTCATCACAATGTTTGGTGGGAGTGTTTTCCTCTTACTGATGAATAGTGCTTTTGTTTTTTCCTCCGAGAATTGCAGTTTTACTTTTTCCCCCCAGTCTGTTATTAAGGAGAGAGTATCTTTAATTATTTTCTGTAGTTCTGCCGTATCTTTATGAATTATTATAACTAACACGTCGTCAGCAAATGCCTGTATGCGAACGTTAGAGTCAAATTTGAGATTTAGCAGTTCGTCCAGAACTATGTTCCATAGAATCGGTCCACAGGCAGATCCTTGTATACAGCCCTTGTTCGAAAGTTTTTGTGCCCACGCGCCTGCGTAAATTGTTTCTACCATTCTGTCCGACAGGTAGTCTTTAAAAACTTTGTATATGTTTAGTGGACAGTCTTTTTTGGCTAATTGCATTTTAAGGTGGGGCCACCACGCGTTGTCGAATGCCCCTTTTATGTCCAGTGATATTAGGCATGCATGAAGTCCTTCTTTATTCGCTTTCTTGATGTGGTTGACGGCATCAAGCATTGCGTCTTCTGTGCTTTTTTGTTGCGTGAACCCGTATTGGTTTGAATTAAGTTTCCCCTTCGTGCTGAAGTGCCAGGTTACTCTCTTGATGAGTAATTTCTCTAGTACCTTGCCAAATACCGGGAGAAGACCTGTAGGTCTGTATGAAGAGATGTTACCGTAGTCTTCTTTTCCCGGCTTTGGAATTACCTTGATTCTAGCGACCTTCCAAAGGATTGGGAAGCAGCCAATTCGGAGGCACGCGTTGTATAATGCCGTAAAAATTTCTGGAACACTTTCGAACGCCTTTTGGCATATATCGGCTGTAAAGTGATCTCTTCCTGGGGACTTCTTTATATCTATGGATACAAGTATTTTCCTTATTTCGGATCTTGTAAATGGGGGGTCAATTTCGCTAAGGCGGTCTTCTTCCTCATTATTCCGAATACGTATTTGTTCCGCTGTTTCCCTGACTGGAGAGTCATTAGGGAAGAAATGATCTAAAAGTGTGGACGCCGTCTCTTGGGCTGACGTTGTGGACACTGAATTGACTTGAAGCGTTTCCGGTGGTGACTTTTGTGTTGCCTTAAGTACTCTTAGTACCGTGGACCAGACTGTATCTTTTCCTTGATTGCTGCAAAATTCTTTCCAGTTTTGTATTTTTGCTGTAGCAATTTCCTCCTTGTATTGTTCTTTTAGCTCGAGGTAGGCTGGTAGTGTGACCGCATCTCTTCTTGCTGGTCCTGAGTTCATTAGCTTCCTTTTTGCGGCGAGAAGGTCTTTTTTCCGCTTTTCCAATTTATCATTCCACCAGGGGCAGATTTTTTGTCTAGATTTTTTCAGTGGAGGGATTGCCATTCTGCATGCATCCGACATGGCATCCATGAGGTCTGAGACTTGTCTGTTGAGGGAACCAGGTTGATTGTTCGCTTCAATTGCCTGAACTGTTATTCCCTTGCCTTCAACATTGGATTTTAGAGACTTGTCGAATTCCATCCAATCTGCTTTATTGGTCTTATATAGGAATGTTGATTTTGGAATTTCTTCTGTAGATGATTTATTGAATTGCGCGTTGAAAGTTATTCCATTATGGTCCGACATGGCAGCGATTCTTTTGTCTACTTTCCAGTTCTTTATGTGTCCAATTACGCTGTCGGAACACAAGGTTACGTCGTTCACGCTGCTCAGTAGCATGTTTTGTCGAACGGTTTCAAATGTCGGTGTTGTTCCTTCGTTGACGATATGTAGGTGTTTCTGGGCAACAAAGTCGCTCAGTTTGTCGCCTCTTTTGTCTGTCTTTTTGCTGCCCCACCATATACTTTTTGCATTGACATCCGCTCCAATGATTATTTTCTTGTTGTGAGTGTCTATTATCCTGTTCGATTTTTCTAGGCTGAAGTCGATATCTTCATTTGGGGGACAGTATATTGATCCTATGATTAGTGGGGTTCCCTGAATTTGCGCTTCAATAAATATATTACAGTTGTTGCTGAATTTGTGGAGTAGGATACAGGTGTCAGCGATACTTTTATTTAATACTATTATTGCAGCCTTTACTGGGCAGTCCACACTTGTTTTTTGAAAGATGAGTCCGTTGAAGGATGATTTATTAATTTTTCCTGTATTTCCTGTATACGGCTCCTGTATGATCACGATATCTATTTTTCTGTTAATGGCGTTTTGCAAGAAGTTGACGGTGGCAGCTTCACATCTCTGTAGGTTTGCCTGCGCAAACTTTATTGCATGTTAGTTTGGATCTTTTTACATTGACTTGCACATCTGATCTCGTTGGGTAGTTGATTATATTTTGTGTGAGCTATGTATTCTAGGGATCTTAGTCCATATTTTGTTGATTTGATTTTTGGTATATGAAGTTTGTTGTGATTTCTTGTATTGTGTTGGTGTGCGTCGTAATTGTAATAGAGTGTAAAAAACGAGGAGGTGGTGAAGCAATATATGTGAAGAAAAGGACCATAGGCCTGACAATCTCAGCCCAGGTGAAAAACAGTTCTAGTAATTACCCACAAATTGACGCATTATTCATTGACATGCATAAAGACCATCTCAAAAATATCCTAGCTGGTGTCTATTGCCCACCAAATGCATCGTATAAAAACCATCAAAAACTATAACACCAATTAAAAAGAATAGCTGACTCAGAATAGCTGAGCATTTGATTGACACCGGGCATTTCTTTGGATTTGTTCCTGAAATCCTGGGGAGACCGAAAACTAATAGAGCACGGCTTATTACGGAGGCCATTGAAATTCATAAAAATCCCGTAAACATTAATAGAGACGATGGAGCTAAGCTTAATAGTTCTTGGTATCCGGTAATTGACGGATACACCAGAGCTAAACGAAGAAAACCACTTTAAATATAAAAAAATGATACGTTAATGTTAGCTCAGAGGGTTGGAGCTGGCAACACGGTATCACAACCTCATACTTAAGCTCACATTTTAACACAAGGTGAGGTTAGGTTAGGTTAGGTTAGGTTAGGTTAGGTTAGGTTAGGTTAGGTTAGGTTAGGTTAGGTTAGGTTAGGTTAGGTTAGGTTAGGTTAGGTTAGGTTAGGTTAGGTTAGGTTAGGTTAGGTTAGGTTAGGTTAGGTTAGGTTAGGTTAGGTTAGGTTAGGTTAGGTTAGGTTAGGTTAGGTTAGGTTAGGTTAGGTTAGGTTAGGTTAGGTTAGGTTAGGTTAGGTTAGGTTAGGTTAGGTTAGGTTAGGTTAGGTTAGGTTAGGTTAGGTTAGGTTAGGTTAGGTTAAGTTAGGTTAGGTTAGGTTAGGTTAGGTTTTTTTTTTTTTTTTTTTTTTTTTTTTTCCTTACTTACTTTTAACCACGATTCTTACCACTTTTCCAAAATTTCAGCCTATTTGGTACCACAGAGCCAGAGAAAACTGCTTCCAAAGTTCGAACCCATGTCTGAAATGAGCGTCCATAAAAGTCATGATTTTTCTAATAATCAAAGTTATTGGAGATTTTAAGACTGAATTCGATTTGTACCACGATCCTCACCACTTTTCAAAAATTTCAGCCCATTTGGTACCATAGAGCCTTTTGCAGCTGTTGCCCATACCGTCGCGGCGTAAGTTATTATTGGTTCGACTACTCCTATGTAGATTGTCCTTAATATCTCAGAACTTAGTCCCCAAGTAGGTTTTGCCATAAATGCAAGTTTCTTGGTTATATTGACAGCTTTTTGGCATACCATGTCCACATGCTTGCTCCAATTTAACTTGTCGTCTATGACTATCCCTAAAATTTTGCAATCCCGAGAAAGTGGAACAATTTTACCATTCATCACAATGTTTGGTGGGAGTGTTTTCCTCTTACTGATGAATAGTGCTTTTGTTTTTTCCTCCGAGAATTGCAGTTTTACTTTTTCCCCCCAGTCTGTTATTAAGGAGAGAGTATCTTTAATTATTTTCTGTAGTTCTGCCGTATCTTTATGAATTATTATTACTAAGACGTCGTCAGCAAATGCCTGTATGCGAACGTTAGAGTCAAATTTGAGATTTAGCAGTTCGTCCAGAACTATGTTCCATAGAATCGGTCCACAGGCAGATCCTTGTATACAGCCCTTGTTCGAGTGTTTTTGTGCCCACGCGCCTGCGTAAATTGTTTCTACCATTCTGTCCGACAGGTAGTCTTTAAAAACTTTGTCTATGTTTAGTGGACAGTCTTTTTTGGCTAATTGCATTTTAAGGTGGGGCCACCACGCGTTGTCGAATGCCCCCTTTATGTCCAGTGATATTAGGCATGCATGAAGTCCTTCTTTATTCGCTTTCTTGATGTGGTTGACGGCATCAAGCATTGCGTCTTCTGTGCTTTTTTGTTGCGTGAACCCGTATTGGTTTGAATTAAGTTTCCCCTTCGTGCTGAAGTGCCAGGTTACTCTCTTGATGAGTAATTTCTCTAGTACCTTGCCAAATACCGGGAGAAGACCTATAGGTCTGTATGAAGAGATGTTACCGTAGTCTTCTTTTCCCGGCTTTGGAATTACCTTGATTCTAGCGACCTTCCAAAGAATTGGGAAGCAGCCAATTCGGAGGCACGCGTTGTATAATGCCGTAAAAATTTCTGGAACACTTTCGAACGCCTTTTGGCATATATCGGCTGTAAAGTGATCTCTTCCTGGGGACTTCTTTATATCTATGGATACAAGTATTTTCCTTATTTCGGATCTTGTAAATGGGGGGTCAATTTCGCTAAGGCGGTCTTCTTCCTCATTATTCCGAATACGTATTTGTTCCGCTGTTTCCCTGACTGGAGAGTCATTAGGGAAGAAATGATCTAAAAGTGTGGACGCCGTCTCTTGGGCTGACGTTGTGGACTCTGAATTGACTTGAAGCGTTTCCGGTGGTGACTTTTGTGTTGCCTTAAGTACTCTTAGTACCGTGGACCAGACTGTATCTTTTCCTTGATTGCTGCAAAATTCTTTCCAGTTTTGTATTTTTGCTGTAGCAATTTCCTCCTTGTATTGTTCTTTTAGCTCGAGGTAGGCTGGTAGTGTGACCGCATCTCTTCTTGCTGGTCCTGAGTTCATTAGCTTCCTCTTTGCGGCGAGAAGGTCTTTTTTCCGCTTTTCCAATTTATCATTCCACCAGGGGCAGATTTTTTGTCTAGATTTTTTCAGTGGAGGGATTGCCATTCTGCATGCATCCGACATGGCATCCATGAGGTCTGAGACTTGTCTGTTGAGGGAACCAGGTTGATTGTTCGCTTCAATTGCCTGAACTGTTATTCCCTTGCCTTCAACATTGGATTTTAGAGACTTGTCGAATTCCATCCAATCTGCCTTATTGGTCTTATATAGGAATGTTGATTTTGGAATTTCTTCTGTAGATGATTTATTGAATTGCGCGTTGAAAGTTATTCCATTATGGTCCGACATGGCAGCGATTCTTTTGTCTACTTTCCAGTTCTTTATGTGTCCAATTACGCTGTCGGAACACAAGGTTACGTCGATCACGCTGCTCAGTAGCATGTTTTGTCGAACGGTTTCAAATGTCGGTGTTGTTTCTTCGTTGACGATATGTAGGTGTTTCTGGGCAATAAAGTCGCTCAGTTTGTCGCCTCTTTTGTCTGTCTTTTTGCTGCCCCACCATATACTTTTTGCATTGACATCCGCTCCAATGATTATTTTCTTGTTGTGAGTGTCTATTATCCTGTTCGATTTTTCTAGGCTGAAGTCGATATCTTCATTTGGGGGACAGTATATTGATCCTATGATTAGTGGGGTTCCCTGAATTTGCGCTTCAATAAATATATTACAGTTGTTGCTGAATTTGTGGAGTAGGATACAGGTGTCAGCGATACTTTTATTTAATACTATTATTGCAGCCTTTACTGGGCAGTCCACACTTGTTTTTTGAAAGATGAGTCCGTTGAAGGATGATTTATTAATTTTTCCTGTATTTCCTGTATACGGCTCCTGTATGATCACGATATCTATTTTTCTGTTAATGGCGTTTTGCAAGAAGTTGACGGTGGCAGCTTCACATCTCTGTAGTTTTGCCTGCGCAAACTTTATTGCATGTTAGTTTGGATCTTTTTACATTGACTTGCACATTTGATCTCGTTGGGTAGTTGATTATATTTTGTGTGATCTATGTATTCTAGGGATCTTAGTCCATATTTTGTTGATTTGATTTTTGGTATATGAAGTTTGTTGTGATTTCTTGTATTGTGTTGGTGTGCGTCGTAATTGTAATAGAGTGTAAAAAACGAGGAGGTGGTGAAGCAATATATGTGAAGAAAAGGACCATAGGCCTGACAATCTCAGCCCAGGTGAAAAACAGTTCTAGTAATTACCCACAAATTGACGCATTATTCATTGACATGCATAAAGACCATCTCAAAAATATCCTAGCTGGTGTCTATTGCCCACCAAATGCATCGTATAAAAACCATCAAAAACTATTACACCAATTAAAAAGAATAGCTGACTCAGAATAGCTGAGCATTTGATTGACACCGGGCATTACTTTGGATTTGTTCCTGAAATCCTGGGGAGACCGAAAACTAATAGAGCACGGCTGATTACGGAGGCCATTGAAATTCATAAAAATCCCGTAAACATTAATAGAGACGATGGAGCTAAGCTTAATAGTTCTTGGTATCCGGTAATTGACGGATACACCAGAGCTAAACGAAGAAAACCACTTTAAATATAAAAAAATGATACGTTAATGTTAGCTCAGAGGGTTGGAGCTGGCAACACGGTATCACAACCTCATACTTAAGCTCACATTTTAACACAAGGTTAGGTTAGGTTAGGTTAGGTTAGGTTAGGTTAGGTTAGGTTAGGTTAGGTTAGGTTAGGTTAGGTTAGGTTAGGTTAGGTTAGGTTAGGTTAGGTTAGGTTAGGTTAGGTTAGGTTAGGTTAGGTTAGGTTAGGTTAGGTTAGGTTAGGTTAGGTTAGGTTAGGTTAGGTTAGGTTAGGTTAGGTTAGGTTAGGTTAGGTTAGGTTAGGTTAGGTTAGGTTAGGTTAGGTTAGGTAAGGTAAGGTTAGGTTAGGTTAGGTTAGGTTAGGTTAGATTAGGTTAGGTTAGGTTAGGTTAGTTTAGGTTAGGTTAGGTTAGGTTAGGTTAGGTTAGGTTAGGTTAGGTTAGGTTAGGTAAGGTTAGGTTAGGTTAGGTTAGGTTAGGTTAGGTTAGGTTAGGTTAGGTTTTTTTTTTTTTTTTTTTTCCTTACTTACTTTTAACCACGATTCTTACCACTTTTCCAAAATTTCAGCCCATTTGGTACCACAGAGCCAGAGAAAACTGCTTCCAAAGTTCGAACCCATGTCTGAAATGAGCGTCCATAAAAGTCATGATTTTTCTAATAATCAAAGTCATTGGAGATTTTAAGACTGAATTCGATTTGTACCACGATCCTCACCACTTTTCAAAAATTTCAGCCCATTTGGTACCATAGAGCCTTTTGCAGCTGTTGCCCATACCGTCGCGGCGTAAGTTATTATTGGTTCGACTACTCCTATGTAGATTGTCCTTAATATCTCAGAACTTAGTCCCCAAGTAGGTTTTGCCATAAATGCAAGTTTCTTGGTTATATTGACAGCTTTTTGGCATACCATGTCCACATGCTTGCTCCAATTTAACTTGTCGTCTATGACTATCCCTAAAATTTTGCAATCCCGAGAAAGTGGAACAATTTTACCATTCATCACAATGTTTGGTGGGAGTGTTTTCCTCTTACTGATGAATAGTGCTTTTGTTTTTTCCTCCGAGAATTGCAGTTTTACTTTTTCCCCCCAGTCTGTTATTAAGGAGAGAGTATCTTTAATTATTTTCTGTAGTTCTGCCGTATCTTTATGAATTATTATAACTAAGACGTCGTCAGCAAATGCCTGTATGCGAACGTTAGAGTCAAATTTGAGATTTAGCAGTTCGTCCAGAACTATGTTCCATAGAATCGGTCCACAGGCAGATCCTTGTATACAGCCCTTGTTCGAGTGTTTTTGTGCCCACGCGCCTGCGTAAATTGTTTCTACCATTCTGTCCGACAGGTAGTCTTTAAAAACTTTGTATATGTTTAGTGGACAGTCTTTTTTGGCTAATTGCATTTTAAGGTGGGGCCACCACGCGTTGTCGAATGCCCCCTTTATGTCCAGTGATATTAGGCATGCATGAAGTCCTTCTTTATTCGCTTTCTTGATGTGGTTGACGGCATCAAGCATTGCGTCTTCTGTGCTTTTTTGTTGCGTGAACCCGTATTGGTTTGAATTAAGTTTCCCCTTCGTGCTGAAGTGCCAGGTTACTCTCTTGATGAGTAATTTCTCTAGTACCTTGCCAAATACCGGGAGAAGACCTATAGGTCTGTATGAAGAGATGTTACCGTAGTCTTCTTTTCCCGGCTTTGGAATTACCTTGATTCTAGCGACCTTCCAAAGGATTGGGAAGCAGCCAATTCGGAGGCACGCGTTGTATAATGCCGTAAAAATTTCTGGAACACTTTCGAACGCCTTTTGGCATATATCGGCTGTAAAGTGATCTCTTCCTGGGGACTTCTTTATATCTATGGATACAAGTATTTTCCTTATTTCGGATCTTGTAAATGGGGGGTCAATTTCGCTAAGGCGGTCTTCTTCCTCATTATTCCGAATACGTATTTGTTCCGCTGTTTCCCTGACTGGAGAGTCATTAGGGAAGAAATGATCTAAAAGTGTGGACGCCGTCTCTTGGGCTGACGTTGTGGACACTGAATTGACTTGAAGCGTTTCCGGTGGTGACTTTTGTGTTGCCTTAAGTACTCTTAGTACCGTGGACCAGACTGTATCTTTTCCTTGATTGCTGCAAAATTCTTTCCAGTTTTGTATTTTTGCTGTAGCAATTTCCTCCTTGTATTGTTCTTTTAGCTCGAGGTAGGCTGGTAGTGTGACCGCATCTCTTCTTGCTGGTCCTGAGTTCATTAGCTTCCTCTTTGCGGCGAGAAGGTCTTTTTTCCGCTTTTCCAATTTATCATTCCACCAGGGGCAGATTTTTTGTCTAGATTTTTTCAGTGGAGGGATTGCCATTCTGCATGCATCCGACATGGCATCCATGAGGTCTGAGACTTGTCTGTTGAGGGAACCAGGTTGATTGTTCGCTTCAATTGCCTGAACTGTTATTCCCTTGCCTTCAACATTGGATTTTAGAGACTTGTCGAATTCCATCCAATCTGCCTTATTGGTCTTATATAGGAATGTTGATTTTGGAATTTCTTCTGTAGATGATTTATTGAATTGCGCGTTGAAAGTTATTCCATTATGGTCCGACATGGCAGCGATTCTTTTGTCTACTTTCCAGTTCTTTATGTGTCCAATTACGCTGTCGGAACACAAGGTTACGTCGATCACGCTGCTCAGTAGCATGTTTTGTCGAACGGTTTCAAATGTCGGTGTTGTTCCTTCGTTGACGATATGTAGGTGTTTCTGGGCAATAAAGTCGCTCAGTTTGTCGCCTCTTTTGTCTGTCTTTTTGCTGCCCCACCATATACTTTTTGCATTGACATCCGCTCCAATGATTATTTTCTTGTTGTGAGTGTCTATTATCCTGTTCGATTTTTCTAGGCTGAAGTCGATATCTTCATTTGGGGGACAGTATATTGATCCTATGATTAGTGGGGTTCCCTGAATTTGCGCTTCAATAAATATATTACAGTTGTTGCTGAATTTGTGGAGTAGGATACAGGTGTCAGCGATACTTTTATTTAATACTATTATTGCAGCCTTTACTGGGCAGTCCACACTTGTTTTTTGAAAGATGAGTCCGTTGAAGGATGATTTATTAATTTTTCCTGTATTTCCTGTATACGGCTCCTGTATGATCACGATATCTATTTTTCTGTTAATGGCGTTTTGCAAGAAGTTGACGGTGGCAGCTTCACATCTCTGTAGTTTTGCCTGCGCAAACTTTATTGCATGTTAGTTTGGATCTTTTTACATTGACTTGCACATTTGATCTCGTTGGGTAGTTGATTATATTTTGTGTGAGCTATGTATTCTAGGGATCTTAGTCCATATTTTGTTGATTTGATTTTTGGTATATGAAGTTTGTTGTGATTTCTTGTATTGTGTTGGTGTGCGTCGTAATTGTAATAGAGTGTAAAAAACGAGGAGGTGGTGAAGCAATATATGTGAAGAAAAGGACCATAGGCCTGACAATCTCAGCCCAGGTGAAAAACAGTTCTAGTAATTACCCACAAATTGACGCATTATTCATTGACATGCATAAAGACCATCTCAAAAATATCCTAGCTGGTGTCTATTGCCCACCAAATGCATCGTATAAAAACCATCAAAAACTATTACACCAATTAAAAAGAATAGCTGACTCAGAATAGCTGAGCATTTGATTGACACCGGGCATTACTTTGGATTTGTTCCTGAAATCCTGGGAGACCGAAAACTTATAGAGCACGGCTGATTACGGAGGCCATTGAAATTCATAAAAATCCCGTAAACATTAATAGAGACGATGGAGCTAAGCTTAATAGTTCTTGGTATCCGGTAATTGACGGATACACCAGAGCTAAACGAAGAAAACCACTTTAAATATAAAAAAATGATACGTTAATGTTAGCTCAGAGGGTTGGAGCTGGCAACACGGTATCACAACCTCATACTTAAGCTCACATTTTAACACAAGGTTAGGTTAGGTTGTATGGATTTGTAGTATCTGCCGTGGGTACCTTGCTTGTTACACACAAGGTTTCTCCTAATTCTTTTTTATAAATATTCCTTATCCTTCACAGGATTTTCTTTAATTTCCATCTATGACATTTATTTCTTTAATTCTTTTGTTGATTTTTTCTAAGTACGCTATGTATATTTCGCTTGTTTTTTTCCGTTTCCATATGTCGGTCCTATTCTCTTCAGTGATTCCAAGGTTTTCTAGTTTGTAATTTAATTTAAATCTGTCTAGATCAAAAATTGTACATTTTTCTAAAAGATGGGTAATGTCCTGAATAGAAGTTTTGTCACACGGGCATTTGTCATCGTCTATTATCTTGAAGCGTTTCAGGTATTCTTTGAAGCATCCATGTCCTGTCAGCATCTGTGTCGCATGGAAGCTATTTTCCGCGTGTTTTCTCTTTTGAATTGCTGCGTAAATATCTGGGAAGTATTTCTTAGTTATTCTGCCAGTGCTTTCTTCCATATATCTGATATTCCATTTTTCTTCCGTCTCTTTCTTTGATGTTATTTTAATGAAACTTGGAGGTACCTTACTGTAGTCTGGACACTTTTTCAGTAATCTTCCCTTCTTGCTGCCGCATCTGCTTTTTCATTTCCCTCTAAGCCTTTGTGGGCTCTAACCCATTGAAATTTTACCCGGTTGTTGTTTTCACGGCATGTTTCTAATTTTCCCAAGCACTCTCTTGCTATATCGTTCGTAGTTCTCTCGTCCCTTAATGTTTCTAGTGATGATTTGCTGTCTGAGTTTATGGTTATATCTGTATCTATTATTCCCTTTCTTTGAACCCATTCTATGGCTTTTTGAATTGCTAACATTTCTGCTTGGTAAACGGTGCAGTAGTTTTCTAATTTAAATGATTTCGACACCCAATCTTTCCCATTTTCTTTTATTACTACTTCTGCGCCCACTTTACCGTCCTGTTTGCTTCCGTCTGTATAAATTTGTATGGGATCCTCGTTAATTTTATTTCCATTTTCTAACTCGATTTTTATATTTTCTTTCACTATTTTCCCTGGATGTGGTAGTTCATTTATACAGCATGTGGTCATTATTTCCCTGTCAGCTGGTAAGAAGTGAGCCGGAATTCCTCTTCTGTTTATTCTGTAGATATTTTTAATTTCGGCTTTTTTTAGATCTATTGGTGGTGTTCCTGCTAAGGCTAAAGCTGAGGTGGTGGAGATTGTTCTATACCCCTTACAAATTCTTATTGCGTATTGACGTTGAATACTTTCTAGTTTTTTCCTATTTTTTACTATTTTACACGTATCTCCCCAGACCCCTGATCCGTACGTAAATAACGGCACGATTGCCCCGTCGTATATTGTCTTTACAATTTCTGGTGATAGTCCCCACGTCGGTTTTGCCGCTCTGCATAAGGCTTTAAAGATGGTCGAGGTTTTACCGCAAATATAGTCTATGTGTTTGTCCCATCTAAGCTTGTTATCGATTACCATACCCAAAATTTTTATTTCCTTTACTGGATTTATCTCCTTTCCGTTCATGTTGACGTTTATGCTTTTTTCCTGAGACTTGCTCATTACCATGATTTGTGTTTTTTTTTCCGAGAATTCTAATTTTACTTTTTTCCCCCAATTGCTCACTTTTTCTAAAGCTTTTTCCGCCGTTTCTTTTGCGGTTTGTAGATTTTTACCGTTCACAATTAAAAGTACATCATCAGCGTAGGCTTGGATGTAGACATCTGGACCGAGGTCCATTTGAAGGAGTTCGTCCAGCGAAACATTCCAGAAGATTGGCCCACCAATCGATCCTTGAATACAACCTTTCGAAACACATTTCTCACTTGAGTGGTTTCCGTGCCTTATTCTAACTTTCCTATCCTCTGTATAGCTTCTTACTAAGGCAACCAGGCTAGAAGGACATTTTTTTTCTATGAGTTGTTTTAACAATTGTGGCCACCATGCATTATCGAAAGCTCCTTTAATATCGAGCGATATGACGATTACTTCGTCAGTCTTTCTTTCCATTTTACTTTTAATGACTTCCACTGCATCGTACATTGCGTCTTCTGCTGACTTTTGTGAGGTGAATCCGTATTGTTTTTGGCTTAGTTTCTTCCCTTTGCCAAGGTTCCATTTTATTCTGTCAACCAGGATTTTTTCAAATAATTTCCCTAGAACCGGGAGAAGTCCAATCGGCCTGTAGTTTTCAAGACTGCTGTAGTTGTTCTTTCCTGGTTTGGGTATGATGATTATATTTGCTTCCTTCCATATTTTTGGGAAATATCCTGTGTCGAAACATTTCTGGAACATTTTTGTCATTATTTCTGGGAAGCTATCATTGAAGCAGGTTAGAATATCAGAAGTGATCCCATCTGCCCCAGGGCACTTCTTCGGGTCCATCGATCTGAGGGCGTTTTTTACCTCTTCTTTTGAGATTTGTGGTTCTTGGTCGACTGTTGTCTCTTGCGTTGCTTTTATTCTTATTTCTATTTGTTCCGGTGTTTCATTTATCACATTGTCATCTGGAAAGAAGTGTTGAAGAATTTCCTTGGCAGTATCTTCAGGGTTATTATTTTTAAAAGTTTATGTTGGCGCTCTGTTTGGTGGGTTCGTGAGGACTCTATAGATGTTAGACCAGGTTGTTTCCTTCGTTTGCTTTTGGCCGAAGTCTTTCCAGCTACTGGTTTTTGACTCTCTTAACTCATTTTTAAATTTTTCTTTGGCTTCCAGGTATTTGGGTAACGTCACCTCAGATCTTCTTTGTCCGCATGAATTCTGAAGTTTTCTTTTTGCAGAGACCAGCTCCGATTTTAAAAGTGTAAGTGAGTCAGACCACCATGGGCAATTTTTTCGTTTTCCTCCGGGTTTTGGGATAGACCTTTCGCAGCTTGTTTTGATGATTGAAGAGATAGTCTCGACCTGTTTTTCAAGGATTATTGGGTTATTGGAAAGGACGGGGTCTTCAATATTAATGTTTGCCTTTTGCAGCATTTCTTTTGCGACTTTTTTAAACTTGGTCCAGTCCGCAAACTTTGTTCTATACCTTGTTGTTGTTGATTCAGGAGGCATTATTGTGTCTGATATAATCATCGCTATAATATTGTGATCAGATAAACCTGTCTGTTCCACTCCCCAGTTTGTTACTTTGTCCATTATGTTGTTGGAGCAGAAGGTAACGTCTATGAAGGATGTTAAATGATTGCCGGATCTCCAAGTTTCAAACGTTGGAGTGTTGCCGTCATTTAATATGTGAGCGTCTAGCGCTGCTATTGTCTCTGCAAGTTCCTCGCCTCGTTTATCTGTTTTGGGGCTACCCCACCACGAGCTTTTTGCGTTGAAATCACCGCCTATAAGAATGCTCTTGCCTTTTGTTATGTTTTCTTCATTCAGTTTGGTGATTGTATGTAGCTGGGGTGCTAGAGAATTATTGGGTTCAACGTACACTGATCCCAGAGTTATTGTTCCAATACGTGTTTTTATTTCAATATATGTCGAGTTCTCTGATGTGATCGATGATATCATAGTTGCGCTAATCCTACTGTTGACGAGGATCGCTGACTTGTTAGGGTTTTCTCTGGTTCCTTTAGTGGATTGGTATACTTGCCACCTTTTAGTTTTCAACTGCCCGGTGTTTCCTGTATAAGGTTCCTGCAGCAGGATAATGTCAGATTTGTCCGAGTTAACCACACTGTCTGTCGCGGATTAGCATCTTTGAGCGTTCCATTGTTTGATTTTAATTTTTTCCCCCATTATTTGTATTTTTCTGTCTCAGTTTGTTTCCTGGATTTATTGGCATTTTTTTTTCCTATTCATAATTCGTATGGTCAATAGATCTTTCGATTTCTCTCCTGTAGAGTGGACACTCGTGCGTTCCAGATCTATGTCTTGATGGGGCTGAGGTCTTCCTCTTCCTGTTTTCATTGACGCATGAGCCACATTTCACCTCGTCAATTTTATCTTTATTTTGACACTGTGCGAAAGTGTGTTTCCCGGCACAGTGCCAGCATCTAGTTTCCAGTTCGCAGTGTTTCTTCAAATGTCCGAATCCTAGACAGTTCATACACTGCATCGTTGAGATGAAGTTTTCGGCGTAGATCCGTTGAAAGCCAATATTTATTCTGCCCATGCTAATAATCTTTTTCCATGTCTTGGGGCTCGTTTCTATGACGACGTTTGTAAGGTGCGGATTTTTATTTTTTTGGAGAAAAATAATTTTTGATTCTTCCTTGAGGCCGGTAAGATCCTCGTTTTGTTCTTCCATTATTTCGATAATTTCTGCGAAGTTTAAATCTTTCTGAAGACCTTTAAGAATGATCTTGGGGTTACGTTTTTTCGCGCAGGTCGCAGAAACTTTCTCCGAAGACAGAGCTTTCATAATTGTCTCTGCATCCTGTTTTCTTTCGCAGCTTATAACTGCCCTGCCGTTTGATGTTTGCCTGATACTTGTTATTCCCACCTTTAATTTCCGTGGGTCAAGGGACTTTTTAACAGATTTTAAAACTTCGGCGCTATCTTTAACGTCTGTGTGGCTGACGATCACTGCATGTTTAGAAGGTGGAAGTGGTGGAAATCTTCGGTCCATTTCACATTCTTCCTTTATTTCTCTTTCAGGATTTGGCTTGTTCCACGGCATAGGCGGCACTGAAATTTTTTCCTCTATTCTATTAATTTGTTCCGCCATGGAATTTAAGGCAGACATCATATTTGGACAATCTTTTTCTTGAGACGGACTGTCTTCTTTAATAAGTTCAATAATTTTTTTGGCAGAACTGATTATGTCGTGCGATTTGGCTTTCCGAAGAATCGTTTCGCATAGTTTGATGATTTGGTCTTCGCGGCTAATGAAAACCATAGAGTCACTTTGACTTTTAGCAAAATTAGGCATAAGGTCGAAGGTTTTATCAACAGAAGGGCTTGACTTGTAAGGTGAACGCATCATCTCTGTATGAGGAAAAGAAAACAGTATTGCTGCCTAAATTTTTATTTTGTTAAATTTGAGTCTAGAATGAAGGCGTCACTGAATTAAAATTGAATTTGGGAGAATCTGCGGTTGCCGGAAGGGCGCCGAACTAGATTTTTATGATGATGCTACTGCGGACTGAATTTAGATGGTGATTGAATGATGATTTGATGACGCGAGAAAATGAAATTAAACTGAGATAAAGGCACAAAACGTAAGAACTGAATAAAAAAATTAAATTTGAACGAATCTAAACCACTGAAATTAAACTGAGATAAAAGCACGAACGTAAGAACTGAATTAAAATTTGAATTTGAAAGAATCTAAACCACGGTCGCCGGGAGGGCGCCGAGATTGACAAAGGCGGTGAACACAAAAGAGCTAAATAGCGTGCAAAAAAAAAACAAGAAGAACACAAAAAACACGAGACAAAGTATGTGGTTAGGTTAGGTAGGAATAACTGGTGCGAAAAATTACTCACCGATAACTGTTCCTTTGAGAACTTCACTCGATACTGACGTTGTTAATGATTTGACTGAGTTAAAGTGTTGCCATAGAGAAAATTTAAACAAATTTAAAAAAAAAAAAAGTGGGTGTGTCAAGCCTACGCAAGACAGAAGTGAAACTTCTAGTATTCCTCTCTCTCTATTTTCATTTCATCATCTCTATTTTCTCTCTTAGGTTAGTTTGAAAATTAGAGGTTAAATAATTCAACGACGAAGCATGGATTTGCTTTTTCTAATATTTTCTTATAGATGAATGACGTTCGATTAATGTATAGTTCCAAAAATTTTCAATTTATTCACAAGTATACAATATTACATAAATAACAATATTACAATTAAAAATTACAAAAAAATTACAATGACAATTTACCAATCATGTGCCATTTTCATTGTCAATTTCATGAATATCATTTCCTAATGTCGTGATAATTGGGTTATGGTAACTAAAGTGCAAGATATATACATGAGCACTTAAATCCTTAATGAATCGTGCAAAAACTGCATCGATTGTTGTCCCGTGTCGGGAGAGAACGTTCGTGAGCGGCTCCCCCACCTCAACAAGCGCATATGGTGAGAGAGGGACAGTGAACGGTGAGCGGTGGTGGGGGTACCCGCATTTTCGTGTCGATCCTGACTCGGTTTTACTCCGTCCCCGAATTACGCGCCTAAAGAAGTTTCACTTCAAAAAAAAAATTTAAAATTTAAATTTAAAATTTAATTTAATAAGGTTAGGTTAGGTTAGGTTAGGTTAGGTTAGGTTAGGTTAGGTTAGGTTAGGTTAGGTTAGGTAAGGTTAGGTTAGGTTAGGTTAGGTTAGGTTAGGTTAGGTTAGGTTAGGTTAGGTTAGGTTAGGTTTTTTTTTTTTTTTTTTTTTTTTTTTTTTTCCTTACTTACTTTTAACCACGATTCTTACCACTTTTCCAAAATTTCAGCCCATTTGGTACCACAGAGCCAGAGAAAACTGCTTCCAAAGTTCGAACCCATGTCTGAAATGAGCGTCCATAAAAGTCATGATTTTTCTAATAATCAAAGTTATTGGAGATTTTAAGACTGAATTCGATTTGTACCACGATCCTCACCACTTTTCAAAAATTTCAGCCCATTTGGTACCATAGAGCCTTTTGCAGCTGTTGCCCATACCGTCGCGGCGTAAGTTATTATTGGTTCGACTACTCCTATGTAGATTGTCCTTAATATCTCAGAACTTAGTCCCCAAGTAGGTTTTGCCATAAATGCAAGTTTCTTGGTTATATTGACAGCTTTTTGGCATACCATGTCCACATGCTTGCTCCAATTTAACTTGTGTCTATGACTATCCCTAAAATTTTGCAATCCCGAGAAAGTGGAACAATTTTACCATTCATCACAATGTTTGGTGGGAGTGTTTTCCTCTTACTGATGAATAGTGCTTTTGTTTTTTCCTCCGAGAATTGCAGTTTTACTTTTTCCCCCCAGTCTGTTATTAAGGAGAGAGTATCTTTAATTATTTTCTGTAGTTCTGCCGTATCTTTATGAATTATTATAACTAAGACGTCGTCAGCAAATGCCTGTATGCGAACGTTAGAGTCAAATTTGAGATTTAGCAGTTCGTCCAGAACTATGTTCCATAGAATCGGTCCACAGGCAGATCCTTGTATACAGCCCTTGTTCGAGTGTTTTTGTGCCCACGCGCCTGCGTAAATTGTTTCTACCATTCTGTCCGACAGGTAGTCTTTAAAAACTTTGTATATGTTTAGTGGACAGTCTTTTTTGGCTAATTGCATTTTAAGGTGGGGCCACCACGCGTTGTCGAATGCCCCCTTTATGTCCAGTGATATTAGGCATGCATGAAGTCCTTCTTTATTCGCTTTCTTGATGTGGTTGACGGCATCAAGCATTGCGTCTTCTGTGCTTTTTTGTTGCGTGAACCCGTATTGGTTTGAATTAAGTTTCCCCTTCGTGCTGAAGTGCCAGGTTACTCTCTTGATGAGTAATTTCTCTAGTACCTTGCCAAATACCGGGAGAAGACCTATAGGTCTGTATGAAGAGATGTTACCGTAGTCTTCTTTTCCCGGCTTTGGAATTACCTTGATTCTAGCGACCTTCCAAAGGATTGGGAAGCAGCCAATTCGGAGGCACGCGTTGTATAATGCCGTAAAAATTTCTGGAACACTTTCGAACGCCTTTTGGCATATATCGGCTGTAAAGTGATCTCTTCCTGGGGACTTCTTTAAATCTATGGATACAAGTATTTTCCTTATTTCGGATCTTGTAAATGGGGGGTCAATTTCGCTAAGGCGGTCTTCTTCCTCATTATTCCGAATACGTATTTGTTCCGCTGTTTCCCTGACTGGAGAGTCATTAGGGAAGAAATGATCTAAAAGTGTGGACGCCGTCTCTTGGGCTGACGTTGTGGACACTGAATTGACTTGAAGCGTTTCCGGTGGTGACTTTTGTGTTGCTTTAAGTACTCTTAGTACCGTGGACCAGACTGTATCTTTTCCTTGATTGCTGCAAAATTCTTTCCAGTTTTGTATTTTTGTCGTAGCAATTTCCTCCTTGTATTGTTCTTTTAGCTCGAGGTAGGCTGGTAGTGTGACCGCATCTCTTCTTGCTGGTCCTGAGTTCATTAGCTTCCTCTTTGCGGCGAGAAGGTCTTTTTTCCGCTTTTCCAATTTATCATTCCACCAGGGGCAGATTTTTTGTCTAGATTTTTTCAGTGGAGGGATTGCCATTCTGCATGCATCCGACATGGCATCCATGAGGTCTGAGACTTGTCTGTTGAGGGAACCAGGTTGATTGTTCGCTTCAATTGCCTGAACTGTTATTCCCTTGCCTTCAACATTGGATTTTAGAGACTTATTATTTTTTATTCTTTATTTTGGCTTTCAACCATTAAGAGTGATCTTGGCCATACATTACAACATTTTTCTTATTAATAAATACAAAAAATTACGGGATAAAATTGACATGATTGACAAAACAACATTGATAAATAACATAACATAGCATAACGTAACATAAATAAACCAAACATAACATAACATAAATATAACATAACATCGAATTCCATCCAATCTGCCTTATTGGTCTTATATAGGAATGTTGATTTTGGAATTTCTTCTGTAGATGATTTATTGAATTGCGCGTTGAAAGTTATTCCATTATGGTCCGACATGGCAGCGATTCTTTTGTCTACTTTCCAGTTCTTTATTTATTATTTATTATTTTTTTTTTTTTATTTACGCCCTAATGGGCTTTTACATGAAAATATACATTTACATTGATTACAATAATTGAACATAAGAAGATAAATGGAGTTAATTGTAAGAAAGCAACACATATAATAAAATTTTGTGCAAATTAGCAAAACACTAATAAGATGGATTCAATATAAAATATACCCAAGCATGAAATAGTAAGTAAAAGAAAGTTCAACATAAAAAGTAAGTAAGTGGGTGTGTTTAAACCCAGTATTAATTGTGAGTTTAACAAATCGATAAACCAATATAAATTAGAGTGTAACTTACTCGTGAGGTAAAGAACATTATAACAGAGATTTAAAAAAAAAAAAAAAATAACAAAATAAGAGTTGCACCTGTAAAAAGCAAAAACTAATAGAATTTAGCAATATCGACATGAATAAGAAATAATAAGATCTGAGATGGAACATAGTGTTATGTATAAAAAGTAGTTAGTAGGTATATGCATACAATTATAAGTGTATAGTAGAGCAAATAAAAAACAAACAAATATGGATATAATTTACTTGAAAGGTTTCGAATGGGAGAAGATGTAATAAAATTATTAAAGCTATAAAAGTTAATTATTAGCCGATAGAATCGAAATAAGTTGCCTTTTAAAGCTCACAAAATTGTCAAAACCAAACATATCTATAAGTTCACAGTATTTATTCGCAAGGTTGTGAATTCTAGGAATTGGTGAAAAAATAGAATAATTAGTGTTGAGGTTGAGGTTCTTGTTAAATTTAAAAGTATCTTTACTGCGAGTTTGCCTAGCAGGAACATTAATGCAAATAAGTTCCAACAAATTAGGGCTGTCAATTAAAGATTATGTGTCCAATTACGCTGTCGGAACACAAGGTTACGTCGATCACGCTGCTCAGTAGCATGTTTTGTCGAACGGTTTCAAATGTCGGTGTTGTTCCTTCGTTGACGATATGTAGGTGTTTCTGGGCAATAAAGTCGCTCAGTTTGTCGCCTCTTTTGTCTGTTTTTTTGCTGCCCCACCATATACTTTTTGCATTGACATCCGCTCCAATGATTATTTTCTTGTTGTGAGTGTCTATTATCCTGTTCGATTTTTCTAGGCTGAAGTCGATATCTTCATTTGGGGGACAGTATATTGATCCTATGATTAGTGGGGTTCCCTGAATTTGCGCTTCAATAAATATATTACAGTTGTTGCTGAATTTGTGGAGTAGGATACAGGTGTCAGCGATACTTTTATTTAATACTATTATTGCAGCCTTTACTGGGCAGTCCACACTTGTTTTTTGAAAGATGAGTCCGTTGAAGGATGATTTATTAATTTTTCCTGTATTTCCTGTATACGGCTCCTGTATGATCACGATATCTATTTTTCTGTTAATGGCGTTTTGCAAGAAGTTGACGGTGGCAGCTTCACATCTCTGTAGGTTTGCCTGCGCAAACTTTATTGCATGTTAGTTTGGATCTTTTTACATTGACTTGCACATTTGATCTCGTTTGGTAGTTGATTATATTTTGTGTGAGCTATGTATTCTAGGGATCTTAGTCCATATTTTGTTGATTTGATTTTTGGTATATGAAGTTTGTTGTGATTTCTTGTATTGTGTTGGTGTGCGTCGTAATTGTAATAGAGTGTAAAAAACGAGGAGGGGGTGAAGCAATATATGTGAAGAAAAGGACCATAGGCCTGACAATCTCAGCCCAGGTGAAAAACAGTTCTAGTAATTACCCACAAATTGACGCATTATTCATTGACATGCATAAAGACCATCTCAAAAATATCCTAGCTGGTGTCTATTGCCCACCAAATGCATCGTATAAAAACCATCAAAAACTATTACACCAATTAAAAAGAATAGCTGACTCAGAATAGCTGAGCATTTGATTGACACCGGGCATTTCTTTGGATTTGTTCCTGAAATCCTGGGGAGACCGAAAACTAATAGAGCACGGCTGATTACGGAGGCCATTGAAATTCATAAAAATCCCGTAAACATTAATAGAGACGATGGAGCTAAGCTTAATAGTTCTTGGTATCCGGTAATTGACGGATACACCAGAGCTAAACGAAGAAAACCACTTTAAATATAAAAAAATGATACGTTAATGTTAGCTCAGAGGGTTGGAGCTGGCAACACGGTATCACAACCTCATACTTAAGCTCACAAAGGTTAGGTTAGGTTAGGTTAGGTTAGGTTAGGTTAGGTTAGGTTAGGTTAGGTTAGGTTAGGTTAGGTTAGGTTAGGTTAGGTTAGGTTAGGTTAGGTTAGGTTAGGTTAGGTTAGGTTAGGTTAGGTTAGGTTAGGTTAGGTTAGGTTAGGTTAGGTTAGGTTTTTTTTTTTTTTTTTTTTTTTTCCTTACTTACTTTTAACCACGATTCTTACCACTTTTCCAAAATTTCAGCCCATTTGGTACCACAGAGCCAGAGAAAACTGCTTCCAAAGTTCGAACCCATGTCTGAAATGAGCGTCCATAAAAGTCATGATTTTTCTAATAATCAAAGTTATTGGAGATTTTAAGACTGAATTCGATTTGTACCACGATCCTCACCACTTTTCAAAAATTTCAGCCCATTTGGTACCACAGAGCCAGAGAAAACTGCTTCCAAAGTTCGAACCCATGTCTGAAATGAGCGTCCATAAAAGTCATGATTTTTCTAATAATCAAAGTTATTGGAGATTTTAAGACTGAATTCGATTTGTACCACGATCCTCACCACTTTTCAAAAATTTCAGCCCATTTGGTACCATAGAGCCTTTTGCAGCTGTTGCCCATACCGTCGCGGCGTAAGTTATTATTGGTTCGACTACTCCTATGTAGATTGTCCTTAATATCTCAGAACTTAGTCCCCAAGTAGGTTTTGCCATAAATGCAAGTTTCTTGGTTATATTGACAGCTTTTTGGCATACCATGTCCACATGCTTGCTCCAATTTAACTTGTCGTCTATGACTATCCCTAAAATTTTGCAATCCCGAGAAAGTGGAACAATTTTACCATTCATCACAATGTTTGGTGGGAGTGTTTTCCTCTTACTGATGAATAGTGCTTTTGTTTTTTCCTCCGAGAATTGCAGTTTTACTTTTTCCCCCCAGTCTGTTATTAAGGAGAGAGTATCTTTAATTATTTTCTGTAGTTCTGCCGTATCTTTATGAATTATTATAACTAAGACGTCGTCAGCAAATGCCTGTATGCGAACGTTAGAGTCAAATTTGAGATTTAGCAGTTCATCCAGAACTATGTTCCATAGAATCGGTCCACAGGCAGATCCTTGTAAACAGCCCTTGTTCGAGTGTTTTTGTGCCCACGCGTTGACGGCATCAAGCATTGCGTCTTCTGTGCTTTTTTGTTGCGTGAACCCGTATTGGTTTGAATTAAGTTTCCCCTTTGTGCTGAAGTGCCAGGTTACTCTCTTGATGAGTAATTTCTCTAGTACCTTGCCAAATACCGGGAGAAGACCTATAGGTCTGTATGAAGAGATGTTACCGTAGTCTTCTTTTCCCGGCTTTGGAATTACCTTGATTCTAGCGACCTTCCAAAGGATTGGGAAGCAGCCAATTCGGAGGCACGCGTTGTATAATGCCGTAAAAATTTCTGGAACACTTTCGAACGCCTTTTGGCATATATCGGCTGTAAAGTGATCTCTTCCTGGGGACTTCTTTATATCTATGGATACAAGTATTTTCCTTATTTCGGATCTTGTAAATGGGGGGTCAATTTCGCTAAGGCGGTCTTTTTCCTCATTATTCCGAATACGTATTTGTTCCGCTGTTTCCCTGACTGGAGAGTCATTAGGGAAGAAATGATCTAAAAGTGTGGACGCCGTCTCTTGGGCTGACGTTGTGGACACTGAATTGACTTGAAGCGTTTCCGGTGGTGACTTTTGTGTTGCCTTAAGTACTCTTAGTACCGTGGACCAGACTGTATCTTTTCCTTGATTGCTGCAAAATTCTTTCCAGTTTTGTATTTTTGCTGTAGCAATTTCCTCCTTGTATTGTTCTTTTAGCTCGAGGTAGGCTGGTAGTGTGACCGCATCTCTTCTTGCTGGTCCTGAGTTCATTAGCTTCCTCTTTGCGGCGAGAAGGTCTTTTTTCCGCTTTTCCAATTTATCATTCCACCAGGGGCAGATTTTTTGTCTAGATTTTTTCAGTGGAGGGATTGCCATTCTGCATGCATCCGACATGGCATCCATGAGGTCTGAGACTTGTCTGTTGAGGGAACCAGGTTGATTGTTCGCTTCAATTGCCTGAACTGTTATTCCCTTGCCTTCAACATTGGATTTTAGAGACTTGTCGAATTCCATCCAATCTGCCTTATTGGTCTTATATAGGAATGTTGATTTTGGAATTTCTTCTGTAGATGATTTATTGAATTGCGCGCTGAAAGTTATTCCATTATGGTCCGACATGGCAGCGATTCTTTTTTCTACTTTCCAGTTCTTTATGTGTCCAATTACGCTGTCGGAACACAAGGTTACGTCGATCACGCTGCTCAGTAGCATGTTTTGTCGAACGGTTTCAAATGTCGGTGTTGTTCCTTCGTTGACGATATGTAGGTGTTTCTGGGCAATAAAGTCGCTCAGTTTGTCGCCTCTTTTGTCTGTCTTTTTGCTGCCCCACCATATACTTTTTGCATTGACATCCGCTCCAATGATTATTTTCTTGTTGTGAGTGTCTATTATCCTGTTCGATTTTTCTAGGCTGAAGTCGATATCTTCATTTGGGGGACAGTATATTGATCCTATGATTAGTGGGGTTCCCTGAATTTGCGCTTCAATAAATATATTACAGTTGTTGCTGAATTTGTGGAGTAGGATACAGGTGTCAGCGATACTTTTATTTAATACTATTATTGCAGCCTTTACTGGGCAGTCCACACTTGTTTTTTGAAAGATGAGTCCGTTGAAGGATGATTTATTAATTTTTCCTGTATTTCCTGTATACGGCTCCTGTATGATCACGATATCTATTTTTCTGTTAATGGCGTTTTGCAAGAAGTTGACGGTGGCAGCTTCACATCTCTGTAGGTTTGCCTGCGCAAACTTTATTGCATGTTAGTTTGGATCTTTTAACATTGACTTGCACATCTGATCTCGTTGGGTAGTTGATTATATTTTGTGTGAGCTATGTATTCTAGGGATCTTAGTCCATATTTTGTTGATTTGATTTTTGGTATATGAAGTTTGTTGTGATTTCTTGTATTGTGTTGGTGTGCGTCGTAATTGTAATAGAGTGTAAAAAACGAGGAGGTGGTGAAGCAATATATGTGAAGAAAAGGACCATAGGCCTGACAATCTCAGCCCAGGTGAAAAACAGTTCTAGTAATTACCCACAAATTGACGCATTATTCATTGACATGCATAAAGACCATCTCAAAAATATCCTAGCTGGTGTCTATTGCCCACCAAATGCATCGTATAAAAACCATCAAAAACTATTACACCAATTAAAAAGTATAGCTGACTCAGAATAGCTGAGCATTTGATTGACACCGGGCATTTCTTTGGATTTGTTCCTGAAATCCTGGGGAGACCGAAAACTAATAGAGCACGGCTGATTACGGAGGCCATTGAAATTCATAAAAATCCCGTAAACATTAATAGAGACGATGGAGCTAAGCTTAATAGTTCTTGGTATCCGGTAATTGACGGATACACCAGAGCTAAACGAAGAAAACCACTTTAAATATAAAAAAAATGATACGTTAATGTTAGCTCAGAGGGTTGGAGCTGGCAACACGGTATCACAACCTCATACTTAAGCTCACATTTTAACACAAGGTTAGGTTAGGTTAGGTTAGGTTAGGTTAGGTTAGGTTAGGTTAGGTTAGGTTAGGTTAGGTTAGGTAAGGTTAGGTTAGGTTAGGTTAGGTTAGGTTAGGTTAGGTTAGGTTAGGTTAGGTTAGGTTAGGTTAGGTTAGGTTAGGTTAGGTTAGGTTAGGTTAGGTTAGGTTAGGTTAGGTTAGGTTAGGTTAGGTTAGGTTAGGTTAGGTTAGGTTAGGTTAGGTTAGGTTAGGTTAGGTAAGGTTAGGTTAGGTTAGGTTAGGTTAGGTTAGGTTAGGTTAGGTTAGGTTAGGTTAGGTTAGGTTAGGTTAGGTTAGGTTAGGTTAGGTTAGGTTAGGTTAGGTTAGGTTAGGTTAGGTTAGGTAAGGTTAGGTTAGGTTAGGTTAGGTTAGGTTAGGTTAGGTTAGGTTAGGTTAGGTTAGGTTAGGTTAGGTTAGGTTAGGTTAGGTTAGGTTAGGTTAGGTTAGGTTAGGTTAGGTTAGGTTAGGTTAGGTTAGGTTAGGTTAGGTTAGGTTAGGTTAGGTTAGGTTAGGTTAGGTTAGGTTAGGTTAGGTTAGGTTAGGTTAGGTTAGGTTAGGTTAGGTTAGGTTAGGTTAGGTTAGGTTAGGTTAGGTTAGGTTAGGTTAGGTTAGGTTAGGTTAGGTTAGGTTAGGTTAGGTTAGGTTAGGTTAGGTTAGGTTAGGTTAGGTTAGGTTAGGTTAGGTTAGGTTAGGTTAGGTTAGGTTAGGTTAGGTAAGGTTAGTTTAGGTTAGGTTAGGTTAGGTTTTTTTTTTTTTTTTTTTTTTTTTTTTTTTTTTTTTTTTTTTTTTTTCCTTACTTACTTTTAACCACGATTCTTACCACTTTTCCAAAATTTCAGCCCATTTGGTACCACAGAGCCAGAGAAAACTGCTTCCAAAGTTCGAACCCATGTCTGAAATGAGCGTCCATAAAAGTCATGATTTTTCTAATAATCAAAGTTATTGGAGATTTTAAGACTGAATTCGATTTGTACCACGATCCTCACCACTTTTCAAAAATTTCAGCCCATTTGGTACCATAGAGCCTTTTGCAGCTGTTGCCCATACCGTCGCGGCGTAAGTTATTATTGGTTCGACTACTCCTATGTAGATTGTCCTTAATATCTCAGAACTTAGTCCCCAAGTAGGTTTTGCCATAAATGCAAGTTTCTTGGTTATATTGACAGCTTTTTGGCATACCATGTCCACATGCTTGCTCCAATTTAACTTGTCGTCTATGACTATCCCTAAAATTTTGCATTCCCGAGAAAGTGGAACAATTTTACCATTCATCACAATGTTTGGTGGGAGTGTTTTCCTCTTACTGATGAATAGTGCTTTTGTTTTTTCCTCCGAGAATTGCAGTTTTACTTTTTCCCCCCAGTCTGTTATTAAGGAGAGAGTATCTTTAATTATTTTCTGTAGTTCTGCCGTATCTTTATGAATTATTATAACTAAGACGTCGTCAGCAAATGCCTGTATGCGAACGTTAGAGTCAAATTTGAGATTTAGCAGTTCGTCCAGAACTATGTTCCATAGAATCGGTCCACAGGCAGATCCTTGTATACAGCCCTTGTTCGAGTGTTTTTGTGCCCACGCGCCTGCGTAAATTGTTTCTACCATTCTGTCCGACAGGTAGTCTTTAAAAACTTTGTATATGTTTAGTGGACAGTCTTTTTTGGCTAATTGCATTTTAAGGTGGGGCCACCACGCGTTGTCGAATGCCCCCTTTATGTCCAGTGATATTAGGCATGCATGAAGTCCTTCTTTATTCGCTTTCTTGATGTGGTTGACGGCATCAAGCATTGCGTCTTCTGTGCTTTTTTGTTGCGTGAACCCGTATTGGTTTGAATTAAGTTTCCCCTTCGTGCTGAAGTGCCAGGTTACTCTCTTGATGAGTAATTTCTCTAGTACCTTGCCAAATACCGGGAGAAGACCTATAGGTCTGTATGAAGAGATGTTACCGTAGTCTTCTTTTCCCGGCTTTGGAATTACCTTGATTCTAGCGACCTTCCAAAGGATTGGGAAGCAGCCAATTCGGAGGCACGCGTTGTATAATGCCGTAAAAATTTCTGGAACACTTTCGAACGCCTTTTGGCATATATCGGCTGTAAAGTGATCTCTTCCTGGGGACTTCTTTATATCTATGGATACAAGTATCTTCCTTATTTCGGATCTTGTAAATGGGGGGTCAATTTCGCTAAGGCGGTCTTCTTCCTCATTATTCCGAATACGTATTTGTTCCGCTGTTTCCCTGACTGGAGAGTCATTAGGGAAGAAATGATCTAAAAGTGTGGACGCCGTCTCTTGGGCTGACGTTGTGGACACTGAATTGACTTGAAGCGTTTCCGGTGGTGACTTTTGTGTTGCCTTAAGTACTCTTAGTACCGTGGACCAGACTGTATCTTTTCCTTGATTGCTGCAAAATTCTTTCCAGTTTTGTATTTTTGCTGTAGCAATTTCCTCCTTGTATTGTTCTTTTAGCTCGAGGTAGGCTGGTAGTGTGACCGCATCTCTTCTTGCTGGTCCTGAGTTCATTAGCTTCCTCTTTGCGGCGAGAAGGTCTTTTTTCCGCTTTTCCAATTTATCATTCCACCAGGGGCAGATTTTTTGTCTAGATTTTTTCAGTGGAGGGATTGCCATTCTGCATGCATCCGACATGGCATCCATGAGGTCTGAGACTTGTCTGTTGAGGGAACCAGGTTGATTGTTCGCTTCAATTGCCTGAACTGTTATTCCCTTGCCTTCAACATTGGATTTTAGAGACTTGTCGAATTCCATCCAATCTGCCTTATTGGTCTTATATAGGAATGTTGATTTTGGAATTTCTTCTGTAGATGATTTATTGAATTGCGCGCTGAAAGTTATTCCATTATGGTCCGACATGGCAGCGATTCTTTTTTCTACTTTCCAGTTCTTTATGTGTCCAATTACGCTGTCGGAACACAAGGTTACGTCGATCACGCTGCTCAGTAGCATGTTTTGTCGAACGGTTTCAAATGTCGGTGTTGTTCCTTCGTTGACGATATGTTTCTGGGCAATAAAGTCGCTCAGTTTGTCGCCTCTTTTGTCTGTCTTTTTGCTGCCCCACCATATACTTTTTGCATTGACATCCGCTCCAATGATTATTTTCTTGTTGTGAGTGTCTATTATCCTGTTCGATTTTTCTAGGCTGAAGTCGATATCTTCATTTGGGGGACAGTATATTGATCCTATGATTAGTGGGGTTCCCTGAATTTGCGCTTCAATAAATATATTACAGTTGTTGCTGAATTTGTGGAGTAGGATACAGGTGTCAGCGATACTTTTATTTAATACTATTATTGCAGCCTTTACTGGGCAGTCCACACTTGTTTTTTGAAAGATGAGTCCGTTGAAGGATGATTTATTAATTTTTCCTGTATTTCCTGTATACGGCTCCTGTATGATCACGATATCTATTTTTCTGTTAATGGCGTTTTGCAAGAAGTTGACGGTGGCAGCTTCACATCTCTGTAGGTTTGCCTGCGCAAACTTAATTGCATGTTAGTTTGGATCTTTTTACATTGACTTGCACATTTGATCTCGTTGGGTAGTTGATTATATTTTGTGTGAGCTATGTATTCTAGGGATCTTAGTCCATATTTTGTTGATTTGATTTTTGGTATATGAAGTTTGTTGTGATTTCTTGTATTGTGTTGGTGTGCGTCGTAATTGTAATAGAGTGTAAAAAACGAGGAGGTGGTGAAGCAATATATGTGAAGAAAAGGACCATAGGCCTGACAATCTCAGCCCAGGTGAAAAACAGTTCTAGTAATTACCCACAAATTGACGCATTATTCATTGACATGCATAAAGACCATCTCAAAAATATCCTAGCTGGTGTCTATTGCCCACCAAATGCATCGTATAAAAACCATCAAAAACTATTACACCAATTGAAAAGAATAGCTGACTCAGAATAGCTGAGCATTTGATTGACACCGGGCATTACTTTGGATTTGTTCCTGAAATCCTGGGAGACCGAAAACTAATAGAGCACGGCTGATAACGGAGGCCATTGAAATTCATAAAAATCCCGTAAACATTAATAGAGACGATGGAGCTAAGCTTACTAGTTCTTGGTATCCGGTAATTGACGGATACACCAGAGCTAAACGAAGAAAACCACTTTAAATATAAAAAAATTATACGTTAATGTTAGCTCAGAGGGTTGGAGCTGGCAACACGGTATCACAACCTCATACTTAAGCTCACATTTTAACACAAGGTTAGGTTAGGTTAGGTTAGGTTAGGTTAGGTTAGGTTAGGTTAGGTTAGGTTAGGTTAGGTTAGGTTAGGTTAGGTTAGGTTAGGTTAGGTTAGGTTAGGTTAGGTTAGGTTAGGTTAGGTTAGGTTAGGTTAGGTTAGGTTAGGTTAGGTTAGGTTAGGTTAGGTTAGGTTAGGTTAGGTTAGGTTAGGTTAGGTTAGGTTAGGTTAGGTTAGGTTAGGTTAGGTTAGGTTAGGTTAGGTTTTTTTTTTTTTTTTTTTTTTTTTTTTTTTTTTTCCTTACTTACTTTTAACCACGATTCTTACCACTTTTCCAAAATTTCAGCCCATTTGGTACCACAGAGCCAGAGAAAACTGCTTCCAAAGTTCGAACCCATGTCTGAAATGAGCGTCCATAAAAGTCATGATTTTTCTAATAATCAAAGTTATTGGAGATTTTAAGACTGAATTCTGAATTTCTGGAACACTTTCGAACGCCTTTTGGCATATATCGGCTGTAAAGTGATCTCTTCCTGGGACTTCTTTAAATCTATGGATACAAGTATTTTCCTTATTTCGGATCTTGTTAATGGGGGGTCAATTTCGCTAAGGCGGTCTTCTTCCTCATTATTCCGAATACGTATTTGTTCCGCTGTTTCCCTGACTGGAGAGTCATTAGGGAAGAAATGATCTAAAAGTGTGGACGCCGTCTCTTGGGCTGACGTTGTGGACACTGAATTGACTTGAAGCGTTTCCGGTGGTGACTTTTGTGTTGCCTTAAGTACTCTTAGTACCGTGGACCAGACTGTATCTTTTCCTTGATTGCTGCAAAATTCTTTCCAGTTTTGTATTTTTGTCGTAGCAATTTCCTCCTTGTATTGTTCTTTTAGCTCGAGGTAGGCTGGTAGTGTGACCGCATCTCTTCTTGCTGGTCTTGAGTTCATTAGCTTCCTCTTTGCGGCGAGAAGGTCTTTTTTCCGCTTTTCCAATTTATCATTCCACCAGGGGCAGATTTTTTGTCTAGATTTTTTCAGTGGAGGGATTGCCATTCTGCATGCATCCGACATGGCATCCATGAGGTCTGAGACTTGTCTGTTGAGGGAACCAGGTTGATTGTTCGCTTCAATTGCCTGAACTGTTATTCCCTTGCCTTCAACATTGGATTTTAGAGACTTATTATTTTTTATTCTTTATTTTGGCTTTCACCCATTAAGAGTGATCTTGGCCATACATTACAACATTTTTCTTATTAATAAATACAACAAATTACAGGATAAAATTGACATGATTGACAAAACAAAATTGATAAAACAACATAGCATAACGTAACATAAATAAACCAAACATAACATAACATAAATATAACATAACATCGAATTCCATCCAATCTGCCTTATTGGTCTTATATAGGAATGTTGATTTTGGAATTTCTTCTGTAGATGATTTATTGAATTGCGCGTTGAAAGTTATTCCATTATGGTCCGACATGGCAGCGATTCTTTTGTCTACTTTCCAGTTCTTTATGTGTCCAATTACGCTGTCGGAACACAAGGTTACGTCGATCACGCTGCTCAGTAGCATGTTTTGTCGAACGGTTTCAAATGTCGGTGTTGTTCCTTCGTTGACGATATGTTTCTGGGCAATAAAGTCGCTCAGTTTGTCGCCTCTTTTGTCTGTCTTTTTGCTGCCCCACCATATACTTTTTGCATTGACATCCGCTCCAATGATTATTTTCTTGTTGTGAGTGTCTATTATCCTGTTCGATTTTTCTAGGCTGAAGTCGATATCTTCATTTGGGGGACAGTATATTGATCCTATGATTAGTGGGGTTCCCTGAATTTGCGCTTCAATAAATATATTACAGTTGTTGCTGAATTTGTGGAGTAGGATACAGGTGTCAGCGATACTTTTATTTAATACTATTATTGCAGCCTTTACTGGGCAGTCCACACTTGTTTTTTGAAAGATGAGTCCGTTGAAGGATGATTTATTAATTTTTCCTGTATTTCCTGTATACGGCTCCTGTATGATCACGATATCTATTTTTCTGTTAATGGCGTTTTGCAAGAAGTTGATGGTGGCAGCTTCACATCTCTGTAGGTTTGCCTGCGCAAACTTTATTGCATGTTAGTTTGGATCTTTTTACATTGACTTGCACATTTGATCTCGTTGGGTAGTTGATTATATTTTGTGTGAGCTATGTATTCTAGGGATCTTAGTCCATATTTTGTTGATTTGATTTTTGGTATATGAAGTTTGTTGTGATTTCTTGTATTGTGTTGGTGTGCGTCGTAATTGTAATAGAGTGTAAAAAACGAGGAGGGGGTGAAGCAATATATGTGAAGAAAAGGACCATAGGCCTGACAATCTCAGCCCAGGTGAAAAACAGTTCTAGTAATTACCCACAAATTGACGCATTATTCATTGACATGCATAAAGACCATCTCAAAAATATCCTAGCTGGTGTCTATTGCCCACCAAATGCATCGTATAAAAACCATCAAAAACTATTACACCAATTAAAAAGAATAGCTGACTCAGAATAGCTGAGCATTTGATTGACACCGGGCATTACTTTGGATTTGTTCCTGAAATCCTGGGGAGACCGAAAACTAATAGAGCACGGCTGATTACGGAGGCCATTGAAATTCATAAAAATCCCGTAAACATTAATAGAGACGATGGAGCTAAGCTTAATAGTTCTTGGTATCCGGTAATTGACGGATACACCAGAGCTAAACGAAGAAACCACTTTAAATATAAAAAAATGATACGTTAATGTTAGCTCAGAGGGTTGGAGCTGGCAACACGGTATCACAACCTCATACTTAAGCTCACATTTTAACACAAGGTTAGGTTAGGTTAGGTTAGGTTAGGTTAGGTTAGGTTAGGTTAGGTTAGGTTAGGTTAGGTTAGGTTAGGTTAGGTTAGGTTAGGTTAGGTGAGGTTAGGTTAGGTTAGGTTAGGTTAGGTTAGGTTAGGTTAGGTTAGGTTAGGTTAGGTAAGGTTAGGTTAGGTTAGGTTTGGTTAGGTTAGGTTTTTTTTTTTTTTTTTTTTTTTTTTTTTCCTTACTTACTTTTAACCACGATTCTTACCACTTTTCCAAAATTTCAGCCCATTTGGTACCACAGAGCCAGAGAAAACTGCTTCCAAAGTTCGAACCCATGTCTGAAATGAGCGTCCATAAAAGTCATGATTTTTCTAATAATCAAAGTTATTGGAGATTTTAAGACTGATATCGATTTGTACCACGATCCTCACCACTTTTCAAAAATTTCAGCCCATTTGGTACCATAGAGCCTTTTGCAGCTGTTGCCCATACCGTCGCGGCGTAAGTTATTATTGGTTCGACTACTCCTATGTAGATTGTCCTTAATATCTCAGAACTTAGTCCCCAAGTAGGTTTTGCCATAAATGCAAGTTTCTTGGTTATATTGACAGCTTTTTGGCATACCATGTCCACATGCTTGCTCCAATTTAACTTGTCGTCTATGACTATCCCTAAAATTTTGCAATCCCGAGAAAGTGGAACAATTTTACCATTCATCACAATGTTTGGTGGGAGTGTTTTCCTCTTACTGATGAATAGTGCTTTTGTTTTTTCCTCCGAGAATTGCAGTTTTACTTTTTCCCCCCAGTCTGTTATTAAGGAGAGAGTATCTTTAATTATTTTCTGTAGTTCTGCCGTATCTTTATGAATTATTATAACTAAGACGTCGTCAGCAAATGCCTGTATGCGAACGTTAGAGTCAAATTTGAGATTTAGCAGTTCGTCCAGAACTATGTTCCATAGAATCGGTCCACAGGCAGATCCTTGTATACAGCCCTTGTTCGAGTGTTTTTGTGCCCACGCGCCTGCGTAAATTGTTTCTACCATTCTGTCCGACAGGTAGTCTTTAAAAACTTTGTATATGTTTAGTGGACAGTCTTTTTTGGCTAATTGCATTTTAAGGTGGGGCCACCACGCGTTGTCGAATGCCCCCTTTATGTCCAGTGATATTAGGCATGCATGAAGTCCTTCTTTATTCGCTTTCTTGATGTGGTTGACGGCATCAAGAATTGCGTCTTCTGTGCTTTTTTGTTGCGTGAACCCGTATTGGTTTGAATTAAGTTTCCCCTTCGTGCTGAAGTGCCAGGTTACTCTCTTGATGAGTAATTTCTCTAGTACCTTGCCAAATACCGGGAGAAGACCTATAGGTCTGTATGAAGAGATGTTACCGTAGTCTTCTTTTCCCGGCTTTGGAATTACCTTGATTCTAGCGACCTTCCAAAGGATTGGGAAGCAGCCAATTCGGAGGCACGCGTTGTATAATGCCGTAAAAATTTCTGGAACACTTTCGAACGCCTTTTGGCATATATCGGCTGTAAAGTGATCTCTTCCTGGGGACTTCTTTATATCTATGGATACAAGTATTTTCCTTATTTCGGATCTTGTAAATGGGGGGTCAATTTCGCTAAGGCGGTCTTCTTCCTCATTATTCCGAATACGTATTTGTTCCGCTGTTTCCCTGACTGGAGAGTCATTAGGGAAGAAATGATCTAAAAGTGTGGACGCCGTCTCTTGGGCTGACGTTGTGGACACTGAATTGACTTGAAGCGTTTCCGGTGGTGACTTTTGTGTTGCCTTAAGTACTCTTAGTACCGTGGACCAGACTGTATCTTTTCCTTGATTGCTGCAAAATTCTTTCCAGTTTTGTATTTTTGCTGTAGCAATTTCCTCCTTGTATTGTTCTTTTAGCTCGAGGTAGGCTGGTAGTGTGACCGCATCTCTTCTTGCTGGTCCTGAGTTCATTAGCTTCCTCTTTGCGGCGAGAAGGTCTTTTTTCCGCTTTTCCAATTTATCATTCCACCAGGGGCAGATTTTTTGTCTAGATTTTTTCAGTGGAGGGATTGCCATTCTGCATTCATCCGACATGGCATCCATGAGGTCTGAGACTTGTCTGTTGAGGGAACCAGGTTGATTGTTCGCTTCAATTGCCTGAACTGTTATTCCCTTGCCTTCAACATTGGATTTTAGAGACTTGTCGAATTCCATCCAATCTGCTTTATTGGTCTTATATAGGAATGTTGATTTTGGAATTTCTTCTGTAGATAATTTATTGAATTGCGCGTTGAAAGTTATTCCATTATGGTCCGACATGGCAGCGATTCTTTTGTCTACTTTCCAGTTCTTTATGTGTCCAATTACGCTGTCGGAACATAAGGTTACGTCGATCACGCTGCTCAGTAGCATGTTTTGTCGAACGGTTTCAAATGTCGGTGTTGTTCCTTCGTTGACGATATGTAGGTGTTTCTGGGCAATAAATTCGCTCAGTTTGTCGCCTCTTTTGTCTGTCTTTTTGCTGCCCCACCATATACTTTTTGCATTGACATCCGCTCCAATGATTATTTTCTTGTTGTGAGTGTCTATTATCCTGTTCGATTTTTCTAGGCTGAAATCGATATCTTCATTTGGGGGACAGTATATTGATCCTATGATAAGTGGGGTTCCCTGAATTTGCGCTTCAATAAATATATTACAGTTGTTGCTGAATTTGTGGAGTAGGATACAGGTGTCAGCGATACTTTTATTTAATACTATTATTGCAGCCTTTACTGGGCAGTCCACACTTGTTTTTTGAAAGATGAGTCCGTTGAAGGATGATTTATTAATTTTTCCTGTATTTCCTGTATACGGCTCCTATATGATCACGATATCTATTTTTCTGTTAATGGCGTTTTGCAAGAAGTTGACGGTGGCAGCTTCACATCTCTGTAGGTTTGCCTGCGCAAACTTTATTGCATGTTAGTTTGGATCTTTTAACATTGACTTGCACATCTGATCTCGTTGGGTAGTTGATTATATTTTGTGTGAGCTATGTATTCTAGGGATCTTAGTCCATATTTTGTTGATTTGATTTTTGGTATATGAAGTTTGTTGTGATTTCTTGTATTTTGTTGGTGTGCGTCGTAATTGTTATAGAGTGTAAAAAACGAGGAGGTGGTGAAGCAATATATGTGAAGAAAAGGACCATAGGCCTGACAATCTCAGCCCAGGTGAAAAACAGTTCTAGTAATTACCCACAAATTGACGCATTATTCATTGACATGCATAAAGACCATCTCAAAAATATCCTAGCTGGTGTCTATTGCCCACCAAATGCATCGTATAAAAACCATCAAAAACTATTACACCAATTAAAAAGAATAGCTGACTCAGAATAGCTGAGCATTTGATTGACACCGGGCATTTCTTTGGATTTGTTCCTGAAATCCTGGGGAGACCGAAAACTAATAGAGCACGGCTGATTACGGAGGCCATTGAAATTCATAAAAATCCCGTAAACATTTATAGAGACGATGGAGCTAAGCTTAATAGTTCTTGGTATCCGGTAATTGACGGATACACCAGAGCTAAACGAAGAAAACCACTTTAAATATAAAAAAATGATACGTTAATGTTAGCTCAGAGGGTTGGAGCTGGCAACACGGTATCACAACCTCATACTTAAGCTCACATTTTAACACAAGGTTAGGTTAGGTTAGGTTAGGTTAGGTTAGGTTAGGTTAGGTTAGGTTAGGTTAGGTTAGGTTAGGTTAGGTTAGGTTAGGTTAGGTTAGGTTAGGTTAGGTTAGGTTAGGTTAGGTTAGGTTAGGTTAGGTTAGGTTAGGTTAGGTTAGGTTAGGTGAGGTTAGGTTAGGTTAGGTTAGGTTAGGTTAGGTTAGGTTTGGTTAGGTTAGGTTTTTTTTTTTTTTTTTTTTTTTTTTTTTTTTTCCTTACTTACTTTTAACCACGATTCTTACCACTTTTCCAAAATTTCAGCCCATTTGGTACCACAGAGCCAGAGAAAACTGCTTCCAAAGTTCGAACCCATGTCTGAAATGAGCGTCCATAAAAGTCATGATTTTTCTAATAATCGAAGTTATTGGAGATTTGAAGACTGAATTCGATTTGTACCACGATCCTCACCACTTTTCAAAAATTTCAGCCCATTTGGTACCATAGAGCCTTTTGCAGCTGTTGCCCATACCGTCGCGGCGTAAGTTATTATTGGTTCGACTACTCCTATGTAGATTGTCCTTAATATCTCAGAACTTAGTCCCCAAGTAGGTTTTGCCATAAATGCAAGTTTCTTGGTTATATTGACAGCTTTTTGGCATACCATGTCCACATGCTTGCTCCAATTTAACTTGTCGTCTATGACTATCCCTAAAATTTTGCAATCCCGAGAAAGTGGAACAATTTTACCATTCATCACAATGTTTGGTGGGAGTGTTTTCCTCTTACTGATGAATAGTGCTTTTGTTTTTTCCTCCGAGAATTGCAGTTTTACTTTTTCCCCCCAGTCTGTTATTAAGGAGAGAGTATCTTTAATTATTTTCTGTAGTTCTGCCGTATCTTTATGAATTATTATAACTAAGACGTCGTCAGCAAATGCCTGTATGCGAACGTTAGAGTCAAATTTGAGATTTAGCAGTTCATCCAGAACTATGTTCCATAGAATCGGTCCACAGGCAGATCCTTGTAAACAGCCCTTGTTCGAGTGTTTTTGTGCCCACGCGCCTGCGTAAATTGTTTCTACCATTTTGTCCGACAGGTAGTCTTTAAAAACTTTGTATATGTTTAGTGGACAGTCTTTTTTGGCTAATTGCATTTTAAGGTGGGGCCACCACGCGTTGTCGAATGCCCCCTTTATGTCCAGTGATATTAGGCATGGATGAAGTCCTTCTTTATTCGCTTTCTTGATGTGGTTGACGGCATCAAGCATTGCGTCTTCTGTGCTTTTTTGTTGCGTGAACCCGTATTGGTTTGAATTAAGTCTCCCCTTCGTGCTGAAGTGCCAGGTTACTCTCTTGATGAGTAATTTCTCTAGTACCTTGCCAAATACCGGGAGAAGACCTATAGGTCTGTATGAAGAGATGTTACCGTAGTCTTCTTTTCCCGGCTTTGGAATTACCTTGATTCTAGCGACCTTCCAAAGGATTGGGAAGCAGCCAATTCGGAGGCACGCGTTGTATAATGCCGTAAAAATTTCTGGAACACTTTCGAACGCCTTTTGGCATATATCGGCTGTAAAGTGATCTCTTCCTGGGGACTTCTTTATATCTATGGATACAAGTATTTTCCTTATTTCGGATCTTGTAAATGGGGGGTCAATTTCGCTAAGGCGGTCTTCTTCCTCATAATTCCGAATACGTATTTGTTCCGCTGTTTCCCTGACTGGAGAGTCATTAGGGAAGAAATGATCTAAAAGTGTGGACGCCGTCTCTTGGGCTGACGTTGTGGACACTGAATTGACTTGAAGCGTTTCCGGTGGTGACTTTTGTGTTGCTTTAAGTACTCTTAGTACCGTGGACCAGACTGTATCTTTTCCTTGATTGCTGCAAAATTCTTTCCAGTTTTGTATTTTTGCTGTAGCAATTTCCTCCTTGTATTGTTCTTTTAGCTCGAGGTAGGCTGGTAGTGTGACCGCATCTCTTCTTGCTGGTCCTGAGTTCATTAGCTTCCTCTTTGCGGCGAGAAGGTCTTTTTTCCGCTTTTCCAATTTATCATTCCACCAGGGGCAGATTTTTTGTCTAGATTTTTTCAGTGGAGGGATTGCCATTCTGCATGCATCCGACATGGCATCCATGAGGTCTGAGACTTGTCTGTTGAGGGAACCAGGTTGATTGTTCGCTTCAATTGCCTGAACTGTTATTCCCTTGCCTTCAACATTGGATTTTTTTAGAGACTTGTCGAATTCCATCCAATCTGCTTTATTGGTCTTATATAGGAATGTTGATTTTGGAATTTCTTCTGTAGATGATTTATTGAATTGCGCGTTGAAAGTTATTCCATTATGGTCCGACATGGCAGCGATTCTTTTGTCTACTTTCCAGTTCTTTATGTGTCCAATTACGCTGTCGGAACACAAGGTTACGTCGATCACGCTGCTCAGTAGCATGTTTTGTCGAACGGTTTCAAATGTCGGTGTTGTTCCTTCGTTGACGATATGTAGGTGTTTCTGGGCAATAAAGTCGCTCAGTTTGTCGCCTCTTTTGTCTGTCTTTTTGCTGCCCCACCATATACTTTTTGCATTGACATCCGCTCCAATGATTATTTTCTTGTTGTGAGTGTCTATTATCCTGTTCGATTTTTCTAGGCTGAAGTCGATATCTTCATTTGGGGGACAGTATATTGATCCTATGATTAGTGGGGTTCCCTGAATTTGCGCTTCAATAAATATATTACAGTTGTTGCTGAATTTGTGGAGTAGGATACAGGTGTCAGCGATACTTTTATTTAATACTATTATTGCAGCCTTTACTGGGCAGTCCACACTTGTTTTTTGAAAGATGAGTCCGTTGAAGGATGATTTATTAATTTTTCCTGTATTTCCTGTATACGGCTCCTGTATGATCACGATATCTATTTTTCTGTTAATGGCGTTTTGCAAGAAGTTGACGGTGGCAGCTTCACATCTCTGTAGGTTTGCCTGCGCAAACTTTATTGCATGTTAGTTTGGATCTTTTAACATTGACTTGCACATCTGATCTCGTTGGGTAGTTGATTATATTTTGTGTGAGCTATGTATTCTAGGGATCTTAGTCCATATTTTGTTGATTTGATTTTTGGTATATGAAGTTTGTTGTGATTTCTTGTATTGTGTTGGTGTGCGTCGTAATTGTAATAGAGTGTAAAAAACGAGGAGGTGGTGAAGCAATATATGTGAAGAAAAGGACCATAGGCCTGACAATCTCAGCCCATGTGAAAAACAGTTCTAGTAATTACCCACAAATTGACGCATTATTCATTGACATGCATAAAGACCATCTCAAAAATATCCTAGCTGGTGTCTATTGCCCACCAAATGCATCGTATAAAAACCATCAAAAACTATTACACCAATTAAAAAGAATAGCTGACTCAGAATAGCTGAGCATTTGATTGACACCGGGCATTTCTTTGGATTTGTTCCTGAAATCCTGGGGAGACCGAAAACTAATAGAGCACGGCTGATTACGGAGGCCATTGAAATTCATAAAAATCCCGTAAACATTAATAGAGACGATGGAGCTAAGCTTAATAGTTCTTGGTATCCGGTAATTGACGGATACACCAGAGCTAAACGAAGAAAACCACTTTAAATATAAAAAAAATGATACGTTAATGTTAGCTCAGAGGGTTGGAGCTGGCAACACGGTATCACAACCTCATACTTAAGCTCACATTTTAACACAAGGTTAGGTTAGGTTAGGTTAGGTTAGGTTAGGTTAGGTTAGGTTAGGTTAGGTTAGGTTAGGTTAGGTTAGGTTAGGTTAGGTTAGGTTAGGTTAGGTTAGGTTAGGTTAGGTTAGGTTAGGTTAGGTTAGGTTAGGTTAGGTTAGGTAAGGTTAGGTTAGGTTAGGTTAGGTTAGGTTAGGTTAGGTTAGGTTAGGTTAGGTTAGGTTAGGTAGGGTTATGTTAGGTTAGGTTAGGTTAGGTTAGGTTAGGTTAGGTTAGGTCAGGTCAGGTCAGGTCAGGTTAGGTTAGGTTAGGTTAGGTTAGGTTAGGTTAGGTTAGGTTAGGTTAGGTTAGGTTAGGTTAGGTTAGGTTAGGTTAGGTTAGGTTAGGTTAGGTTAGGTTAGGTTAGGTTAGGTTAGGTTTGGTTAGGTTAGGTTTTTTTTTTTTTTTTTCCTTACTTACTTTTAACCACGATTCTTACCACTTTTCCAAAATTTCAGCCCATTTGGTACCACAGAGCCAGAGAAAACTGCTTCCAAAGTTCGAACCCATGTCTGAAATGAGCGTCCATAAAAGTCATGATTTTTCTAATAATCAAAGTTATTGGAGATTTTAAGACTGAATTCGATTTGTACCACGATCCTCACCACTTTTCAAAAATTTCAGCCCATTTGGTACCATAGAGCCTTTTGCAGCTGTTGCCCATACCGTCGCGGCGTAAGTTATTATTGGTTCGACTACTCCTATGTAGATTGTCCTTAATATCTCAGAACTTAGTCCCCAAGTAGGTTTTGCCATAAATGCAAGTTTCTTGGTTATATTGACAGCTTTTTGGCATACCATGTCCACATGCTTGCTCCAATTTAACTTGTCGTCTATGACTATCCCTAAAATTTTGCAATCCCGAGAAAGTGGAACAATTTTACCATTCATCACAATGTTTGGTGGGAGTGTTTTCCTCTTACTGATGAATAGTGCTTTTGTTTTTTCCTCCGAGAATTGCAGTTTTACTTTTTCCCCCCAGTCTGTTATTAAGGAGAGAGTATCTTTAATTATTTTCTGTAGTTCTGCCGTATCTTTATGAATTATTATAACTAAGACGTCGTCAGCAAATGCCTGTATGCGAACGTTAGAGTCAAATTTGAGATTTAGCAGTTCGTCCAGAACTATGTTCCATAGAATCGGTCCACAGGCAGATCCTTGTATACAGCCCTTGTTCGAGTGTTTTTGTGCCCACGCGCCTGCGTAAATTGTTTCTACCATTCTGTCCGACAGGTAGTCTTTAAAAACTTTGTATATGTTTAGTGGACAGTCTTTTTTGGCTAATTGCATTTTAAGGTGGGGCCACCACGCGTTGTCGAATGCCCCCTTTATGTCCAGTGATATTAGGCATGCATGAAGTCCTTCTTTATTCGCTTTCTTGATGTGGTTGACGGCATCAAGCATTGCGTCTTCTGTGCTTTTTTGTTGCGTGAACCCGTATTGGTTTGAATTAAGTTTCCCCTTCGTGCTGAAGTGCCAGGTTACTCTCTTGATGAGTAATTTCTCTAGTACCTTGCCAAATACCGGGAGAAGACCTATAGGTCTGTATGAAGAGATGTTACCGTAGTCTTCTTTTCCCGGCTTTGGAATTACCTTGATTCTAGCGACCTTCCAAAGGATTGGGAAGCAGCCAATTCGGAGGCACGCGTTGTATAATGCCGTCAAAATTTCTGGAACACTTTCGAACGCCTTTTGGCATATATCGGCTGTAAAGTGATCTCTTCCTGGGGACTTCTTTATATCTATGGATACAAGTATTTTCCTTATTTCGGATCTTGTAAATGGGGGGTCAATTTCGCTAAGGCGGTCTTCTTCCTCATTATTCCGAATACGTATTTGTTCCGCTGTTTCCCTGACTGGAGAGTCATTAGGGAAGAAATGATCTAAAAGTGTGGACGCCGTCTCTTGGGCTGACGTTGTGGACACTGAATTGACTTGAAGCGTTTCCGGTGGTGACTTTTGTGTTGCCTTAAGTACTCTTAGTACCGTGGACCAGACTGTATCTTTTCCTTGATTGCTGCAAAATTCTTTCCAGTTTTGTATTTTTGCTGTAGCAATTTCCTCCTTGTATTGTTCTTTTAGCTCGAGGTAGGCTGGTAGTGTGACCGCATCTCTTCTTGCTGGTCCTGAGTTCATTAGCTTCCTCTTTGCGGCGAGAAGGTCTTTTTTCCGCTTTTCCAATTTATCATTCCACCAGGGGCAGATTTTTTGTCTAGATTTTTTCAGTGGAGGGATTGCCATTCTGCATGCATCCGACATGGCATCCATGAGGTCTGAGACTTGTCTGTTGAGGGAACCAGGTTGATTGTTCGCTTCAATTGCCTGAACTGTTATTCCCTTGCCTTCAACATTGGATTTTAGAGACTTGTCGAATTCCATCCAATCTGCTTTATTGGTCTTATATAGGAATGTTGATTTTGGAATTTCTTCTGTAGATGATTTATTGAATTGCGCGTTGAAAGTTATTCCATTATGGTCCGACATGGCAGCGATTCTTTTGTCTACTTTCCAGTTCTTTATGTGTCCAATAACGCTGTCGGAACACAAGGTTACGTCGATCACGCTGCTCAGTAGCATGTTTTGTCGAACGGTTTCAAATGTCGGTGTTGTTCCTTCGTTGACGATATGTAGGTGTTTCTGGGCAATAAAGTCGCTCAGTTTGTCGCCTCTTTTGTCTGTCTTTTTGCTGCCCCACCATATACTTTTTGCATTGACATCCGCTCCAATGATTATTTTCTTGTTGTGAGTGTCTATTATCCTGTTCGATTTTTCTAGGCTGAAGTCGATATCTTCATTTGGGGGACAGTATATTGATCCTATGATTAGTGGGGTTCCCTGAATTTGCGCTTCAATAAATATATTACAGTTGTTGCTGAATTTGTGGAGTAGGATACAGGTGTCAGCGATACTTTTATTTAATACTATTATTGCAGCCTTTACTGGGCAGTCCACACTTGTTTTTTGAAAGATGAGTCCGTTGAAGGATGATTTATTAATTTTTCCTGTGTTTCCTGTATACGGCTCCTGTATGATCACGATATCTATTTTTCTGTTAATGGCGTTTTGCAAGAAGTTGACGGTGGCAGCTTCACATCTCTGTAGGTTTGCCTGCGCAAACTTTATTGCATGTTAGTTTGGATCTTTTTACATTGACTTGCACATCTGATCTCGTTGGGTAGTTGATTATATTTTGTGTGAGCTATGTATTCTAGGGATCTTAGTCCATATTTTGTTGATTTGATTTTTGGTATATGAAGTTTGTTGTGATTTCTTGTATTGTGTTGGTGTGCGTCGTAATTGTTATAGAGTGTAAAAAACGAGGAGGTGGTGAAGCAATATATGTGAAGAAAAGGACCATAGGCCTGACAATCTCAGCCCAGGTGAAAAACAGTTCTAGTAATTACCCACAAATTGACGCATTATTCATTGACATGCATAAAGACCATCTCAAAAATATCCTAGCTGGTGTCTATTGCCCACCAAATGCATCGTATAAAAACCATCAAAAACTATTACACCAATTAAAAAGAATAGCTGACTCAGAATAGCTGAGCATTTGATTGACACCGGGCATTTCTTTGGATTTGTTCCTGAAATCCTGGGGAGACCGAAAACTAATAGAGCACGGCTGATTACGGAGGCCATTGAAATTCATAAAAATCCCGTAAACATTAATAGAGACGATGGAGCTAAGCTTAACCCATTTACGCCTGCCGTGCCCAAACGAGGACGCCTTCAAATCTACCCACCATTTTGTTATTATGTGGTAAGTTTTGCAAACAGTGCATTATTGTCGAGTTAATTGATGTGTCTTACATTTTATATCAAACATTTTGGATAACACCATTTATAAAAAGTATTTTAGTGTCATAAATAAAGTGAATCTCAGAGTCGCGGTGATTACCAAATGTAAGTATTTTTTTTATATGTTTACGTTCGTAAATTTTTAATTTTTCTACATAATCTTATTGAACACTTTGTTTACTTTGGAATAAAAATTTTATAAGGTAAAATATATAATTTACTGAACTGTGAACTACTTTTTTTTGTTGGTGTCCCCAAATGGGGACAGTGGGCACATAAAGAGTAAAATATTCTTTTTTTTACAGAGTTTTGACTGCACATAAATATGTCAAAACGGCAATTTGAAGTAAGCGATAACTATCATGGACTCCAGGAGGCCCTTGATGCTATTATGGCAGAAGAGGACTCAGATGTTGAATTTGATATCGTTGCTCTTCCCCCAGAAACAAGTATCCTCACTGACGAAGAAGAAGGCGATGAAGACAATATTATTACCAATGACATGCCAAGAGATATTCCTGGAAATATCGAAGTTTTTGTAAACAGAAACGAAGAAGATTGGGACAGTTCTGATGAAGAGCCTTTGTCGAATTCCACTAGAAGGCAACGATGCAATGTTGGGCCCCGTTGGCGTAAATGCGAGCCTAGCTACGATCACATGCCTTTTGATGAGAATAATGTACAACAACGATGCAAAAACCTAATTATATATATATTCTGATTTGTATGCATCCCAAAACAATAAACATGATATCAATATTACCGTTGGTGAGTTGAAAACATTTTTGGGCATTCTATCTCTATCTGGTTATCACACTTTGCCTCGCGAACGTCTATTTTGGTCTTTAGAAGAGGACTGTAATGTACCTGTTGTTTCTAAGGCAATGACGAGAAACAGATTTTTAGATATCAAAAAGTACAAACATTTTTGTGATAATACTGTAGCTGCTGAAACATCAGATAAAATGTTCAAGATGCGAACCCTTGCTGAGGTTCTCATGAAGAAATTTATGCAATGGGGAGTGTTTCACACAAATCTGTCAATAGATGAATCCATGGTGAAATATTTTGGACGTCATCCATCGAAACAATTTATTCGAGGTAAGCCTGTACGCTTCGGTTATAAAAATTGGATGCTCGCTAGTGCTGATGGCTACTGCTACAATTTTGATATTTATTGCGGCAAGTCGCAAATATCTACCAATGAGCCGTTGAGTACACGAGTTGTGAAAAACCTGTTGAACAAGCTAAACACAGATCCTAGAGACCATGTTGTGTTCTTCGATAATTTTTTCACTAGCTATGCATTGCTGCGGGATTTATGGGAATCTGGCTACAGGAACTGTACGTGAGGGTAGGACCTGCAAATTTCCTCTCACACCCGTCAAGGAGATGAAAAAGAAAAGTCGTGCTGACTTTGACTACCGGTTCAACACGGTCAATAAAATATTGTTTGTTCGCTGGCTGGATAACAGCGTTTGTACAATGGGAACAAACTACGATAATTTTCTTCCGAGCTCAATCGAAAAGAAGAAAATCGATGAAAATATTCCTCAAGTATTTGTGAATTACAACAGAGGCATGGGCGGTGTCGATCAAGCTGATCAGTCGATTTCAACGTATCGAACTTCAATACGAGGCAAGAAGTGGTGGTGGGTGTTATTTACATACATGTTCGATCTACACATACTTAGTAACGACGTGAAGATGGACCAGCTACAATTTCACCCATCAGCCTCTGTAGTGCTCAATTTACAGTTTGATGATTTTGGCCACTTTCCGGAGAAGTTGACAAAACAGTTGCGATGCACTATTTGCCATAGTAAGGCACGGTAGGAGTGCAAAAAATGCAAAAAAACTTTGTGTATTGAAAAATCATCCTTCGAGAAATACCATACTGAATGTGCCCAGTGTCCCCATTTGAGCACGGCACTTTTTTTTCTAGTAAATAAAAAAAAATTGATTTTATTTTTTTTATTTTTGTTAAAAAACTCTATTTCCTACTACATAAAATGAATTTATTCTTTTTTCTACGATTACTTTAGTCTTGGGCGTAAATGGGTTAATAGTTCTTGGTATCCGGTAATTGACGGATACACCAGAGCTAAACGAAGAAAACCACTTTAAATATAAAAAAATGATACGTTAATGTTAGCTCAGAGGGTTGGAGCTGGCAACACGGTATCACAACCTCATACTTAAGCTCACATTTTAACACAAGGTTAGGTTAGGTTAGGTTAGGTTAGGTTAGGTTAGGTTAGGTTAGGTTAGGTTAGGTTAGGTTAGGTTAGGTTAGGTTAGGTTAGGTTAGGTTAGGTTAGGTTAGGTTAGGTTAGGTTAGGTTAGGTTAGGTTAGGTTAGGTTAGGTTAGGTTAGGTTAGGTTAGGTTAGGTTAGGTTAGGTTAGGTTAGGTTAGGTTAGGTTAGGTTAGGTTAGGTTAGGTTAGGTTAGGTTAGGTTAGGTTAGGTTAGGTTAGGTTAGGTTAGGTTAGGTTAGGTTAGGTTAGGTTAGGTTAGGTTAGGTTAGGTTAGGTTAGGTTAGGTTAGGTTAGGTTAGGTTAGGTTAGGTTAGGTTAGGTTAGGTTAGGTTAGGTTAGGTTAGGTTAGGTTAGGTTAGGTTAGGTTAGGTTAGGTTAGGTTAGGTTTGGTTAGGTTAGGTTTTTTTTTTTTTTTTTTTTTTTTTTTTTTTTTTTTTTTTTTTTTTTTCCTTACTTACTTTTAACCACGATTCTTACCACTTTTCCAAAATTTCAGCCCATTTGGTACCACAGAGCCAGAGAAAACTGCTTCCAAAATTCGAACCCATGTCTGAAATGAGCGTCCATAAAAGTCATGATTTTTCTAATAATCAAAGTTATTGGAGATTTTAAGACTGAATTCGATTTGTACCACGATCCTCACCACTTTTCAAAAATTTCAGCCCATTTGGTACCATAGAGCCTTTTGCAGCTGTTGCCCATACCGTCGCGGCGTAAGTTATTATTGGTTCGACTACTCCTATGTAGATTGTCCTTAATATCTCAGAACTTAGTCCCCAAGTAGGTTTTGCCATAAATGCAAGTTTCTTGGTTATATTGACAGCTTTTTGGCATACCATGTCCACATGCTTGCTCCAATTTAACTTGTCGTCTATGACTATCCCTAAAATTTTGCAATCCCGAGAAAGTGGAACAATTTTACCATTCATCACAATGTTTGGTGGGAGTGTTTTCCTCTTACTGATGAATAGTGCTTTTGTTTTTTCCTCCGAGAATTGCAGTTTTACTTTTTCCCCCCAGTCTGTTATTAAGGAGAGAGTATCTTTAATTATTTTCTGTAGTTCTGCCGTATCTTTATGAATTATTATAACTAAGACGTCGTCAGCAAATGCCTGTATGCGAACGTTAGAGTCAAATTTGAGATTTAGCAGTTCGTCCAGAACTATGTTCCATAGAATCGGTCCACAGGCAGATCCTTGTATACAGCCCTTGTTCGAGTGTTTTTGTGCCCACGCGCCTGCGTAAATTGTTTCTACCATTCTGTCCGACAGGTAGTCTTTAAAAACTTTGTATATGTTTAGTGGACAGTCTTTTTTGGCTAATTGCATTTTAAGGTGGGGCCACCACGCGTTGTCGAATGCCCCCTTTATGTCCAGTGATATTAGGCATGCATGAAGTCCTTCTTTATTCGCTTTCTTGATGTGGTTGACGGCATCAAGCATTGCGTCTTCTGTGCTTTTTTGTTGCGTGAACCCGTATTGGTTTGAATTAAGTTTCCCCTTCGTGCTGAAGTGCCAGGTTACTCTCTTGATGAGTAATTTCTCTAGTACCTTGCCAAATACCGGGAGAAGACCTATAGGTCTGTATGAAGAGATGTTACCGTAGTCTTCTTTTCCCGGCTTTGGAATTACCTTGATTCTAGCGACCTTCCAAAGGATTGGGAAGCAGCCAATTCGGAGGCACGCGTTGTATAATGCCGTAAAAATTTCTGGAACACTTTCGAACGCCTTTTGGCATATATCGGATGTAAAGTGATCTCTTCCTGGGGACTTCTTTATATCTATGGATACAAGTATTTTCCTTATTTCGGATCTTGTAAATGGGGGGTCAATTTCGCTAAGGCGGTCTTCTTCCTCATTATTCCGAATACGTATTTGTTCCGCTGTTTCCCTGACTGGAGAGTCATTAGGGAAGAAATGATCTAAAAGTGTGGACGCCGTCTCTTGGGCTGACGTTGTGGACACTGAATTGACTTGAAGCGTTTCCGGTGGTGACTTTTGTGTTGCCTTAAGTACTCTTGGTACCGTGGACCAGACTGTATCTTTTCCTTGATTGCTGCAAAATTCTTTCCAGTTTTGTATTTTTGCTGTAGCAATTTCCTCCTTGTATTGTTCTTTTAGCTCGAGGTAGGCTGGTAGTGTGACCGCATCTCTTCTTGCTGGTCCTGAGTTCATTAGCTTCCTCTTTGCGGCGAGAAGGTCTTTTTTCCGCTTTTCCAATTTATCATTCCACCAGGGGCAGATTTTTTGTCTAGATTTTTTCAGTGGAGGGATTGCCATTCTGCATGCATCCGACATGGCATCCATGAGGTCTGAGACTTGTCTGTTGAGGGAACCAGGTTGATTGTTCGCTTCAATTGCCTGAACTGTTATTCCCTTGCCTTCAACATTGGATTTTAGAGACTTGTCGAATTCCATCCAATCTGCTTTATTGGTCTTATATAGGAATGTTGATTTTGGAATTTCTTCTGTAGATGATTTATTGAATTGCGCGTTGAAAGTTATTCCATTATGGTCCGACATGGCAGCAATTCTTTTGTCTACTTTCCAGTTCTTTATGTGTCCAATTACGCTGTCGGAACACAAGGTTACGTCGATCACGCTGCTCAGTAGCATGTTTTGTCGAACGATTTCAAATGTCGGTGTTGTTCCTTCGTTGACGATATGTAGGTGTTTCTGGGCAATAAATTCGCTCAGTTTGTCGCCTCTTTTGTCTGTCTTTTTGCTGCCCCACCATATACTTTTTGCATTGACATCCGCTCCAATGATTATTTTCTTGTTGTGAGTGTCTATTATCCTGTTCGATTTTTCTAGGCTAAAGTCGATATCTTCATTTGGGGGACAGTATATTGATCCTATGATTAGTGGGGTTCCCTGAATTTGCGCTTCAATAAATATATTACAGTTGTTGCTGAATTTGTGGAGTAGGATACAGGTGTCAGCGATACTTTTATTTAATACTATTATTGCAGCCTTTACTGGGCAGTCCACACTTGTTTTTTGAAAGATGAGTCCGTTGAAGGATGATTTATTAATTTTTCCTGTATTTCCTGTATACGGCTCCTGTATGATCACGATATCTATTTTTCTGTTAATGGCGTTTTGCAAGAAGTTGACGGTGGCAGCTTCACATCTCTGTAGGTTTGCCTGCGCAAACTTTATTGCATGTTAGTTTGGATCTTTTTACATTGACTTGCACATCTGATCTCGTTGGGTAGTTGATTATATTTTGTGTGAGCTATGTATTCTAGGGATCTTAGTCCATATTTTGTTGATTTGATTTTTGGTATATGAAGTTTGTTGTGATTTCTTGTATTGTGTTGGTGTGCGTCGTAATTGTAATAGAGTGTAAAAAACGAGGAGGTGGTGAAGCAATATATGTGAAGAAAAGGACCATAGGCCTGACAATCTCAGCCCAGGTGAAAAACAGTTCTAGTAATTACCCACAAATTGACGCATTATTCATTGACATGCATAAAGACCATCTCAAAAATATCCTAGCTGGTGTCTATTGCCCACCAAATGCATCGTATAAAAACCATCAAAAACTATTACACCAATTAAAAAGAATAGCTGACTCAGAATAGCTGAGCATTTGATTGACACCGGGCATTTCTTTGGATTTGTTCCTGAAATCCTGGGGAGACCGAAAACTAATAGAGCACGGCTGATTACGGAGGCCATTGAAATTCATAAAAATCCCGTAAACATTAATAGAGACGATGGAGCTAAGCTTAATAGTTCTTGGTATCCGGTAATTGACGGATACACCAGAGCTAAACGAAGAAAACCACTTTAAATATAAAAAAATTATACGTTAATGTTAGCTCAGAGGGTTGGAGCTGGCAACACGGTATCACAACCTCATACTTAAGCTCACATTTTAACACAAGGTTAGGTTAGGTTAGGTTAGGTTAGGTTAGGTTAGGTTAGGTTAGGTTAGGTTAGGTTAGGTTAGGTTAGGTTAGGTTAGGTTAGGTTAGGTTAGGTTAGGTTAGGTTAGGTTAGGTTAGGTTAGGTTAGGTTAGGTTAGGTTAGGTTAGGTTAGGTTAGGTTAGGTTAGGTTAGGTTAGGTTAGGTTAGGTTAGGTTAGGTTAGGTTAGGTTAGGTTAGGTTAGGTTAGGTTAGGTTAGGTTAGGTTAGGTTAGGTTAGGTTAGGTTAGGTTAGGTTAGGTTAGGTTAGGTTAGGTTAGGTTAGGTTAGGTTAGGTTAGGTTAGGTTAGGTTAGGTTAGGTTAGGTTAGGTTTGGTTTGGTTAGGTTAGGTTTTTTTTTTTTTTTTTTTTTTTTTTGAAGTGAAACTTCTTTAGGCGCGTAATGGATTTTCGGGGACGGAGTAAAACCGAGTCAGGATCGACACGAAAATGCGGGTACCCCCACCACCGCTCACCGTTCACCGTTCACTGTTTTCAGTAAAAGCAACAAATCATTAGCATGCGCATAAAAGTTTTTGTGTTTTATTTAAGTACTTTTTTACTCGGTAGTATAATTTTGTTTGGCGCATGCCTTAGCTGTGGTACAGACGTGGACAGGGCTTTCCTGTACCGTCCGTCCGCCGTTCAGTCTGGTTTAGTCGTCCGTCGAGAGCGCTCGCGTCGCGCGCTTTGCCGTTCCATTCGTATTCCAGTATATAAATATTGTTTTCTGTCGAGGAAGTTGTTATAAACTTTAATAAATATGTTTAAAATGCCGTGTAAATATACGTGTTGTGCGTTCAGCTTGCTGCTGCTGGTTTTAGTGAGTAGTGCTGCCTCCAAAAATGTGGATAATTCCGATAGAACCTTCGAGGAAAGCAATTGCAGTAAGGTGAGACAGTTCCTCGAGACCAGGAACATCTCGGCTGTACCGGCTCGAGGCGCAGACGACAAAGGTAAGAAACCGACAAACCAACAGAACCCACATTCATAAATTGTGGTTCATACGGTTTGGTACAGAATTTCAGTGTTAAAAATGAGTAGTGACGAGATATTTAATTGTAATATTGTTATTTATGTAATATTGTATACTTGTGAATAAATTGAAAATTTTTGGAACTATACATTAATCGAACGTCATTCATCTATAAGAAAATATTAGAAAAAGCAAATCCATGCTTCGTCGTTGAATTATTTAACCTCTAATTTTCAAACAAACCTAAGAGAGAAAATAGAGATGATGAAATGAAAATAGAGAAGGAGGAATACTAGAAGTTTCACTTCTGTCTTGCGTAGGCTTGACACACCAACTTTTTTTTTTTTTTTCCTTACTTACTTTTAACCACGATTCTTACCACTTTTCCAAAATTTCAGCCCATTTGGTACCACAGAGCCAGAGAAAACTGCTTCCAAAGTTCGAACCCATGTCTGAAATGAGCGTCCATAAAAGTCATGATTTTTCTAATAATCAAAGTTATTGGAGATTTTAAGACTGAATTCGATTTGTACCACGATCCTCACCACTTTTCAAAAATTTCAGCCCATTTGGTACCATAGAGCCTTTTGCAGCTGTTGCCCATACCGTCGCGGCGTAAGTTATTATTGGTTCGACTACTCCTATGTAGATTGTCCTTAATATCTCAGAACTTAGTCCCCAAGTAGGTTTTGCCATAAATGCAAGTTTCTTGGTTATATTGACAGCTTTTTGGCATACCATGTCCACATGCTTGCTCCAATTTAACTTGTCGTCTATGACTATCCCTAAAATTTTGCAATCCCGAGAAAGTGGAACAATTTTACCATTCATCACAATGTTTGGTGGGAGTGTTTTCCTCTTACTGATGAATAGTGCTTTTGTTTTTTCCTCCGAGAATTGCAGTTTTACTTTTTCCCCCCAGTCTGTTATTAAGGAGAGAGTATCTTTAATTATTTTCTGTAGTTCTGCCGTATCTTTATGAATTATTATAACTAAGACGTCGTCAGCAAATGCCTGTATGCGAACGTTAGAGTCAAATTTGAGATTTAGCAGTTCGTCCAGAACTATGTTCCATAGAATCGGTCCACAGGCAGATCCTTGTAAACAGCCCTTGTTCGAGTGTTTTTGTGCCAACGCGCCTGCGTAAATTGTTTCTACCATTCTGTCCGACAGGTAGTCTTTAAAAACTTTGTATATGTTTAGTGGACAGTCTTTTTTGGCTAATTGCATTTTAAGGTGGGGCCACCACGCGTTGTCGAATGCCCCCTTTATGTCCAGTGATATTAGGCATGCATGAAGTCCTTCTTTATTCGCTTTCTTGATGTGGTTGACGGCATCAAGCATTGCGTCTTCTGTGCTTTTTTGTTGCGTGAACCCGTATTGGTTTGAATTAAGTTTCCCCTTCGTGCTGAAGTGCCAGGTTACTCTCTTGATGAGTAATTTCTCTAGTACCTTGCCAAATACCGGGAGAAGACCTGTAGGTCTGTATGAAGAGATGTTACCGTAGTCTTCTTTTCCCGGCTTTGGAATTACCTTGATTCTAGCGACCTTCCAAAGGATTGGGAAGCAGCCAATTCGGAGGCACGCGTTGTATAATGCCGTAAAAATTTCTGGAACACTTTCGAACGCCTTTTGGCATATATCGGCTGTAAAGTGATCTCTTCCTGGGGACTTCTTTATATCTATGGATACAAGTATTTTCCTTATTTCGGATCTTGTAAATGGGGGGTCAATTTCGCTAAGGCGGTCTTCTTCCTCATTATTCCGAATACGTATTTGTTCCGCTGTTTCCCTGACTGGAGAGTCATTAGGGAAGAAATGATCTAAAAGTGTGGACGCCGTCTCTTGGGCTGACGTTGTGGACACTGAATTGACTTGAAGCGTTTCCGGTGGTGACTTTTGTGTTGCCTTAAGTACTCTTAGTACCGTGGACCAGACTGTATCTTTTCCTTGATTGCTGCAAAATTCTTTCCAGTTTTGTATTTTTGCTGTAGCAATTTCCTCCTTGTATTGTTCTTTTAGCTCGAGGTAGGCTGGTAGTGTGACCGCATCTCTTCTTGCTGGTCCTGAGTTCATTAGCTTCCTCTTTGCGGCGAGAAGGTCTTTTTTCCGCTTTTCCAATTTATCATTCCACCAGGGGCAGATTTATTGTCTAGATTTTTTCAGTGGAGGGATTGCCATTCTGCATGCATCCGACATGGCATCCATGAGGTCTGAGACTTGTCTGTTGAGGGAACCAGGTTGATTGTTCGCTTCAATTGCCTGAACTGTTATTCCCTTGCCTTCAACATTGGATTTTAGAGACTTGTCGAATTCCATCCAATCTGCTTTATTGGTCTTATATAGGAATGTTGATTTTGGAATTTCTTCTGTAGATGATTTATTGAATTGCGCGTTGAAAGTTATTCCATTATGGTCCGACATGGCAGCGATTCTTTTTTCTACTTTCCAGTTCTTTATGTGTCCAATTACGCTGTCGGAACACAAGGTTACGTCGATCACGCTGCTCAGTAGCATGTTTTGTCGAACGGTTTCAAATGTCGGTGTTGTTCCTTCGTTGACGATATGTAGGTGTTTCTGGGCAATAAAGTCGCTCAGTTTGTCGCCTCTTTTGTCTGTCTTTTTGCTGCCCCACCATATACTTTTTGCATTGACATCCGCTCCAATGATTATTTTCTTGTTGTGAGTGTCTATTATCCTGTTCGATTTTTCTAGGCTGAAGTCGATATCTTCATTTGGGGGACAGTATATTGATCCTATGATTAGTGGGGTTCCCTGAATTTGCGCTTCAATAAATATATTACAGTTGTTGCTGAATTTGTGGAGTTGGATACAGGTGTCAGCGATACTTTTATTTAATACTATTATTGCAGCCTTTACTGGGCAGTCCACACTTGTTTTTTGAAAGATGAGTCCGTTGAAGGATGATTTATTAATTTTTCCTGTATTTCCTGTATACGGCTCCTGTATGATCACGATATCTATTTTTCTGTTAATGGCGTTTTGCAAGAAGTTGACGGTGGCAGCTTCACATCTCTGTAGGTTTGCCTGCGCAAACTTTATTGCATGTTAGTTTGGATCTTTTTACATTGACTTGCACATCTGATCTCGTTGGGTAGTTGATTATATTTTGTGTGAGCTATGTATTCTAGGGATCTTAGTCCATATTTTGTTGATTTGATTTTTGGTATATGAAGTTTGTTGTGATTTCTTGTATTGTGTTGGTGTGCGTCGTAATTGTAATAGAGTGTAAAAAACGAGGAGGTGGTGAAGCAATATATGTGAAGAAAAGGACCATAGGCCTGACAATCTCAGCCCAGGTGAAAAACAGTTCTAGTAATTACCCACAAATTGACGCATTATTCATTGACATGCATAAAGACCATCTCAAAAATATCCTAGCTGGTGTCTATTGCCCACCAAATGCATCGTATAAAAACCATCAAAAACTATTACACCAATTAAAAAGAATAGCTGACTCAGAATAGCTGAGCATTTGATTGACACCGGGCATTACTTTGGATTTGTTCCTGAAATCCTGGGGAGACCGAAAACTAATAGAGCACGGCTGATTACGGAGGCCATTGAAATTCATAAAAATCCCGTAAACATTAATAGAGACGATGGAGCTAAGCTTAATAGTTCTTGGTATCCGGTAATTGACGGATACACCAGAGCTAA